>NC_056725.1:152651978-152951978 GCF_019279795.1 Protopterus annectens | reverse complement strand
CTATCAACAGTGGGGTTTTAGTTTGGGAACTAAAGTTAGGCGACGAAAAGTGATGTCATCCAAGCCAAACCAGCAGTGATATTTGATATTAATTTAAAAACTGTCTCGGAGAGATACTGTGCATTTTGTATCTGTCTTTTGACCTGGCAACAACATCCAGTCATCACCTTCTGCAGTTGCCTTGCTGTAAGTATGTTTTACGGCACAGTAACTCGTTTAGATTCAGATAGCAATAAAGTATAGCTTAAATGTTTTCTTTCTTTGAGACTGTTCTGCAATGCTGTTTTAAATATTTCCTGTGATTTTGAACTCTGATGTAACTGATTACTTACTGAGTATTGTCTTGTTCTATTATTATTTATTGTTAAATATATTTAAACCTGTACCAGCCTTCCACAGGTGTGTGTGTGTGTGTGTGTGTGTATGTGTGTGTGTGTGTGTGTGTGTGTGTGTGTGTGTGTGTGTGTGTGTGTGTGTGTGTGTCTGTGTGTGTGTGCGCGTTAGCTACTTGGGCAGGGGGCATGAAGCACTGGTTGGACAGAGAGGGTGCAGGAGGTTTTGGCTTGGTCACTCAGCTGAGATAGCTGTGCCAGTGGGAAGTCTTATTGAGGATCTGGAGAAAGAGGGAGAAACCAGCCCCAGACTAACTGTGATCTCCGTGTGCTCTTAATGGAAGTTGCACTTTACTGTGTGTGTACTTGTCATCTTCCCAGTGTGTACTTCCCTGACTGTTGCCAGCAGTGAGGATTGAGGCTCCTTGATTACTGGGCCTGTGGTGGGGCATCACATATTAATTGGTTGGCAGTGGTGGGATAGCCACATGACATATTAATTGGTTTGTAGTGATGGGGTATTGAATTCCTGTAGCCTGTAAACAGTCGCTAAGAGGGTGTTTGTACTCTGTCAGCCACACAGTGAATATTCAGAGTTTCATATCACAATTGTTTTATTTTTTTTGTTAGCTTAGTAAGGGAGTGCAGGCAGGCATGTCAGCAGAGGAGTATGGCAAGCTGACAAGGAGCCAGTTGGCTGAGATGTGCCAGGATAAAGGACTGGTGCATGCTAACCTGACTAAAGCAGAAATGATTGCAGCCTTTTGCACATCTGCATCACAGACCAACAATCAGGAGGACATTTAGGCCAAGCTGGCCTTGGAGATGTACAACTCTCAGAAAATGGACAGTTCAACCTTTCCAGAGAGGACTTAAAAATCCATCTGGAGTTAGAGACTTGAACTGGAGGCCAAATGTTTGAAAACAGAATCAGCAGAGCGACTGCGGCAGGAGAAACAAAATGGAATTAGAAACAGCAGAGAGACTGAGATGTCTGGAAGCTGAACAGAATGAGAGGCAGAGGCAACATGAAAAGGAGATGGTGACTCTTCACCAGGGTCATGGAGGTAATGGGGAAGGGAGTAACCTAACCCCAGAAGCAACAAAAGTACATTTCTTCCACAGTTTGTAGATGGAGATAATTTTATTAGTTTCATTCATACATTTGAAAGGGTATGTAAACAGTATAATGTTGACCAAGGGCTCTGGATGTGGTTCCTGGCCCCCTTACTTCATGGTAAAGCTGTAACTGCTAATTCTAAATTGTCTGGTACTGATTGCTTAAATTATAATACAGTCAAAAATTGTTTGTTAGAATTTTTTAAGTTAACACCTGAAGCTTATAAGAAAAAGTTTTGTGAGCATAGACACAAGGCAGATGAAAGTGTGTGTGAATGTATTGCTGAACTAAAAACTTATTTTCATAGGTGGGTGACCGGATGTCAGGTCAACACTTTTGAAGGGCTCTTGGTGAGGGTGCAAGCCATTAGCACCTTGCGTGAGGACATGAGAATCTGGTTAGCTGATAGGCAATGCAATACTGCAGATGAGTTGGGGAAGAAGGAAGACCTATACATAGCAAGCAGGGCATCACTGCACAGGAAAGGGAATACCCAGTGCTGCTCATGGGTCTGGTCTAAGGAACCCATGGTGGGCAACCCAGACCACTACAACAGAGTCTGACAGTAGCAGGGTAAGCCACTAGTCCAGGTACACATCCGGGACCGAGGGTTAAATGTTTTAAATGCAACCAGTGGGACCATGTAGCATATAGATGTCCACGGACGCAAGGTGGGGAACAAAAGGTGGGAGAGCCAGTAACTGGGAATGGCAGAATGCCAGCAGTACGTTTAGAGACAACAAGGGTACCAAACTACCACACGAGGTTATATCCTATCTTAGTAAATGGGAAAGAGGCCACTGCTAAGATAGAGAGACAGCCTCTGACCTAACTATTGTGAAGCTTGCAATGGTTAAAAAGGCACACTACTTGGTTGGGCAGTCAACTCCAGTCAGTGCTTTAGGCAGGACCCCATTCCAGATACCTTTGGCTAGGGTTCACCTTGACTGGGAGGGTGGAAAAGGAAGCAAGCAAGTAGGTGTGTTTGAGGATATCCCTGCAGATGTCCTGATAGGGAACGATTTTGATAATGCAGTACCTTGTGTGCATGCAGTTACACGCAGTCAGGCTTGGTGACAAACATGTCAGTCTGGTAGCCTGGGGGAGACCCAGACAGACCGCATACTTGCAGGCAGGACTTGTGAGGTAGTTACTTCAAGGAAGGAGCTACCCTGTAGCACTGAGAACTGAATGTGAGCCACAGCTGTTTGTGGGTACTGATTTTCCCTTGGACAGAGTGACTGCAAGGGCAGGGGTGAGTAGTAGTACCTAGGCTGACAGGCACCGCTGTCAGAGGATGCCAGACTTCCTGTGGAAGGGGAGCTGGGCAGAGTTACTAAGAGAGAGTTGAGACAGGCTCAGCTTTCAGACCCTACATTACAAGGCTTGAGGGGAGGTAGCCAGTGAGGCACCTGATTCTCAATGGAAAGGGGAATCTATATACTGGGACAAAGGGTTACTGTTTAGAGTGTGGACCTCTGAGGGAGAGCTAGAGGATGAGAGAATACAGCAGTTGGTAGTTCCCAGAGCCTACTGTCTGGCATTTCTAGCATAGCCCATGATATTCCCTTTGCTGGTCATATGGGCGTAAAGTATACCAAGAGACGCATTATGCAGAACTTTTATTGATCTGGGATTTCTAGAGGTATAACAGGGTACTGCAGGACCTGTGAGCAGTGCCAAAAGGTAGGCAAGGCGGGAGATAAGACTCCTTTGATGTCTTTGCCTATGATTGAGGAGCAGTTTCAGAGGGTAGCTATGGATATTGTGGGGCTTCTGAGTACCCCAAGTTCCACAGGGAAAAAGTATATCCTAGTGGTAGTTGATTATGCTACCAGATACCCTGAGGCAGTGGTTCTGTCCTCCATTGAGGGAGAAAAGGTAGCAAATGCTTTGTTAGAGATTTTTATTAGGGTAGGTTTCCCAAAAAAATGCTGACTGGCAGAGGTGCCAATTTCATGTCAGGCCTGCTGGCTTGTCTGTGGAAGCATTATGGGGTGAAGCACCTAAAGACCACCACTTACCATCCCCAGACTAATTGTCTTTTTAAGAGGTTAAACTCTACACTCGAGGCAATGTTATGGGCATTTGCAGACCAGTGGGGACTGGGAGAAATATTTGCCCCATCTATTGTTTCCTTACAGAGATGTGCCCCAGGAATCCACATGTTTTTCACCCTTAGAGTTGCTATATGGGCTTAGGGTGAGAGGGCCTCTAGATTTGATTTGAGATGAGTGGGAGGGTTTGTGTGAATCCCACAAGGAGTCTGTTGTGGCATATGTCCTAAACTTCAGGGCAAGGCTCAGGGAACTCATGGGCATGACCCAGGACAACCTGGCAGAAGCCCAACAACAGAAAAAGGTCTGCTATGACAGGAATGCTCAAGCTAGAGAGTATGCTGTGGGGCAGCAGGTAATGGTTCTCATTCCTGTCAGATGCAACAAGCTGCAGGAAGTTTTGGAGGGACCGTTCAAGGTGGTAAGGAAGGTCAGTGATAACTACATGGTAGAACTGCTAGGTAGGAGACAGGGGCATAAACTGTACCATGTTAACATGATAAAACCTTACTGTGATAGGGAGGTCCTTGTGCTGAGTATTTGTAGTGGATGCTCGGACTGACATCTCAGTGGAAGGGGTAGCAATGTCCCAGCAGCTATTACCTACCCAGGATCAAGAAATCTGTGCAGTGTTGCAGGCGTTTGGGGACATGTTCACTGGAAAACCAGGGTACACCCACCTGTGTGGATACAGGACCCCAAAGGCCTGTTAAGCAGGCCCCTTATAGGGTGCCTGAGAGGGTCAAACAGACTTTGAGGGAGGAGATACAGGAAATGTTGGAACTAGGAGTAATTCAAGAGTATAGAAGTCCATGGGCCTACCCAGTGGTACTGGTACCAAAGCAGGATGGCAACACCAGGTTATGTGTGGACTACAGGAAATTAAATAGTCACTCAGAGTCAGATGCTTACCCCATGCCTAGGACAGATGAACCCTAGAGCAACTGGGTGTGGCTAAGTATCTTACCACTATTGATCTTACCAAGGGTTAATTGCAGGCGCCCTTGACTTCCAGTGCTAGAGTGAGGTCAGCCTTTGTTGACCCCTTTCGGCTTGTATGAGTTCACGAAGATGCCCTTGGGGATGAAAAATGCCCCAGCAACTTTCCAGAGGCTGGTAGATTGTATCTTAGCAGGAGCAGGAGATTTTTCCCTTGTTTACCTGGATAATATTGCCATCTATAGCCATTCCTGACAAGAGCCCATTCAGCATGCCAGGGAGGTGCTGGGCAGACTACAGAAGGCAGGGTTGACCATTAAAGCCCAGCATATGTCAGGTGGGTGTGGCAGAGGTCTCCTACCTGGGACATAGAGTGGGGAGTGGTAAGATCAGGCCAGAACTTGCCATAGTGGAAGCCATTCAGGCATGGCTTGCCCCTGTTACCAAAAAACAGGTGAGGACATTCTTAGTGACAGCAGGGTACAACAGAAAGTTTGTCCCCAATTATAGTACCATAGCTGCTCCCCTCACACACCTGACAAGGAAAAACAAGCCAGATAAGGTAGTGTGGATGCCAGCATGTGAGCAGGCATTCCAGAAGCTTAAAGGAGCTTTGGGAAGGACCCCCTGTGTTACCAGTCCAGATTACAGCAAAGAATTTGTAGTGCAGGTGGATGCTTCAAACCATCAAACCATGGGGGTGGGGCTGTACTCAGACAGGTTTCCTCAGAGGGAGAAGAGCACCCAGTGGTATACCTCAGTTGCAGGCTTCAACCAAGGGAGGAATGCTGTGTAGTTGTAGAAAAGGCATGTCTAGCCATAGTGTGGGCACTTCAGAAACTTCAGCTTTATCTGTACGGAAGGAAATTCAGTGTAGTTACAGACTACTATCCCTTAACATGGCTGTATCGAGCCAGACAGAAAAATGCCAAGTTACTAAGATGGAGCCTAGGGTTTCAGACATATGATATGACAGTCCAGCACTGCAGTGACATTAGGAATGCCAACACAGATGAGTTCTCAAGACAGGGAATGGGGTAAGGTTTTCCCTAGATAGGCTTATCCTCTCAAGCGGAGTTCCTCAATGGTCACTTGAAAAACTAGCTTGAGTTTTCGGGATGAGGGAGAAATGTCAAAGTATACCTGCCCAGCTATCGGGAATTTTGTAAATAATTCTGTCATTTGTGAATATTGATATGATTTATACAGAAGAATGTGTAAAGTACGGAGCTAAAATGTAACCACTGTATGGACTATTGGAATAGAACAGGAATTTACCTGCACTAGTGTGACTGTTTAGATGTATATGTTTAATGGAAACTGGAACACAGGAGGTTAAGGTGAAAGAATTCAGAGAAAATGGTTGAAATTAAATAGTTTTTTATAATTACTGGCCATAAACAGAAGATGTTCTCTCATTTTCAGTGCAGTAGCAGACACAATGTCTAGAGCTGGAAGTTATTTTTGTGTTGTCTTGAAAGAGAAGTAATTACTAGGTTTGAGATGCAGAAGTGTTTTATTGTTTTATGACTTCCAGGATCTGCAAACATCTGAGAGATATGTCTTTTTCACAGAGATGCGAAATTCTGTTAGTTTCTGACAATAGGGGTTTAGTTTGGGAACTAAAGTCAGGTGACAAAAAGTGATATCATCCAAGTCAACCTTGCAATAATATTTGATATTAATTTAAGAACTCTCTGAGAGAGACTGTACATTTTGCATCTGTCTTTTGACCTGACAACAACATCCACTCATCACATTCTGCAATTGTCTTGCTGTAAGTTAGTTTTAAGGCATAGTAACTCTTTTAAATTCAGATAGGAATATAGTAAAGTATAGTTTAGATGTTTGCTTTATTTATTTTAGACTGTTCTGCAATGTCTTAAATATTTCCTGTAATTTTGAATTCTGGTGTAACCGATTATTTACTGAGTATTGTCTTTTTCTATTATTATTAAATGTATTTAAACAGGTCTTTGTGGCTGATATCTGAGAGACATATGTAAGCTCTTAGTGTACTTGCATATGTATTTGGTGACACTGTACAGGCCACTCCTAAATAGCCTTGCTCTTGGTCAGACTACCATTTGGATTAATAGTATCATTACATAGTAAGATTGGACATACTTTGTTAAGGGCCTTAAAGTAGCTGATAAGAGTTGGCTGGTGGCAGTCAGAACTACCTTATAGTCTGGGCAGAAGGAGGCATAGCTAGTGAACCTGTGCCAGCCTTCCCAGGTGTGTGTGTGTGTGTGTGTGTGTGTGTGTGTGTGTGTGTGTGTGTGTGTGTGTGTGTGTGTGTGTGTGTGTTGGTATATAAATCAAACCTCAGTGTGTATGTCAGCTACTTGTGCAGGGACAAGAAGCACTAGTTGGGCAGAGAGGTTGCTGGAGGTTTTAGCTTGACCACTCAGCTGAGATCTCAACCCTATAGCTGTGCCAGTGGGCAGTCTTACTGGGGATCCAGCCCCAGACTGACTATGATCTCTGTGTGCTCTTCAGGGAAATTGCACTTTACTGTGTGTGTACTTCTCATCCTTCCAGTGTGTACATCCCTGACTGTTGGCAGCTGTGAGGATTGAGGCTTCTTCATTACTGGGCCATTGCTAGGGCGTCAGAGTGCCTACAGACCCAAAACTGAATTTGATGGTGTAGCTGTATAGGATGTATCCATGTTCCTAAAAGAATCTTAACAAAGGACGGTGACTTTGATCTCCTCCACATCCTTCAAATGATATAAAAAATGTGTACTATATAGTTGTCAACTGCTGTATTACCTACATGACATCAACAGTCGAAACAATTTGACATCCGTCACTAGTGATTCTAACACTGTTCTCTTGGATGACTTCAACTATTCCTCCATTAACTGGAAAACCCCGACCCCCCCTGAAATAAGTATGCTCAAAAATTCCTGTACTTCATTAATACCAGCTTCTTAGACCAGCCACTCCAAAGCCCATTGAGGGACTCAACAAGCTTAGGCCTGGCTCTCACCAGTATAGACACCCAAGCTCAACCCATTGAGTTACTAATTCTGACCACAGTTTGTCTCAGACCTGAGTTACCTCAAAATAACACTGCCTTTAGAGACTACTTCAAGGCAAATCCGACTTAGCTCAGTGATCTCACCTAACATGCTTCCGTATTCATGGAGAAGTCTTATGCATACTTCCAAGCTTGCAATCTAGGCTTTTGTCCCTGTTAGGCACAATAAAGGTGCAAAATTCAAGAACTAACCCATTTGGTGGAACCACAGTATAAGTAAAATAAATAATAAGAAAATAGTCATAGCCAGTAAGAGCAAACCTGATACCTCGTTAACTTGAGTGGAACTCAGAATTTCAAGAAATAACTTGGAAACAAAAATCAAATTCTCCAAAAGCATGCACAAATTAAAAATTGCTACTTATACTAACCATGAAGTCTTCTTCAGCCATGTCAGAAATCTTAAAAGTACTAGTCAGCGTTGGTCTGAGTTAATATAAACTAACACTGCATACTCGTATCCTGAATGCATGGCCAACATATTAGCAGGCAAATTCAGCTCAAACTTTACTCTTTTGTCTCCCCGAAACTTTCTACAGCACAAAAGCAGGCCTACACAAACTTCCTGACCTTTCCACCAAGCAAGTTCTTTGTGCTGTCTCAAGTTAATAATCCAGGCCAAACCTCTTAGAGAACGAAATGTGGACAAAGCCATAAATAAAAGTGGGACAAAGGCCCAAAAATAGGGGCAATGTTTAAATATTGCTCTTACAAACTTAGAAAGTTGATAGAATAACAGGTTTTGCATTAGCATGAATTTTCTGAAAGGTATGAAGTCTGAAACTCAAATGCCTGTCATTATTTTTTAACTTCAGTCTTTAACAATTTGCCACTAATTTGCCAGAAAATCTGTACAGTTGAGAAGTATAATCCAGGCCCATGGAGTTTAGCATTTTTGATTCATAGATTCTTAGATATTCCAAGACCACTGACCCTTATGACTAATCTCTGCTTGCCAGTACCCTCCCTCGGGCAACACCTGCTTTCCGTAGGAAGAAAATACTGGTCAATAGTGTAGTAAATTTGTGGATACCCATCCAGTCATCTACTGACTGCTGCCTGTAGTGACTACTTGTAACAGCATGTGTTGTTGATGGGCTTTTGCCTGTACTAACTACATGTGCAGCAGTATCTGCTATTTTTGGACTGTTGCCTGTACTAGCTCCTTGGTTAAGCACACACATTCAACTACTCTAAGTGCTATAATACAATGTAAGTGGTCATGATCAGTGGCGGATCAAGGAATTTGTAAAAGGGGGAGCACAGTATGGTCAGTTGACTACCAGGGTGGAAGCGGGAAAGTGGGGCACTGGGTTTGGTGGTTGTGAAAAGATCACCTTAAGAAGCTCTGACATTGGTGGAAAGACAGCAATATACAGTCATCTCTACTCTGATGACTTTCCACTGCCCATGTCGTGCAGTGGCGGTCTGTATAACTTAACTGCCCTTACTGTATTTTTTCCAACCTTTGTCTGTCATCTGTTCTGATGTTTGTTCTGTAGGTATACCTGCTGTGATGGCCTTCTCCTCCTCCTCTGTCCATATCTTTACCTTTCCTTCTATTCTTAAAAAATAAAAAATGGGGCCTATTCTCACCAAAAAAAAATGCTCATGCCCCCATGACTTTCCCTAAGATTTTCCTATTACAATATACCACTTCTGTGTCCTTTTTCTTTATCCACATCCATACCCCTCATTGCTTTTCTATTTCCCGATTTCCTTGGATGTGTGCATTACCTGTGTTGCCCACACAAGTCCTGCACTCATTGTTGGTCATTGTTAGCTGTGGGGATGTGACCATAATTGCCCTTCAGCTTTCTTATTTTTTTATTAGAACATTTGCATATTCCGCAAGTGATAGCTAGCATATTTTAATAGCAATGGACTTGCAGAGATATTCCATAGCTGTCTGTAAATGTACTGGTAAGATTCTGTTACAGATATGTACCCATGAATGTTAGGCTGCTTAGATTGTGAGATTCTTTCCATAACTTTGTTAATGTACATCATGCTTTAACAGTGATTTTTCATTACTTATGGAGCACCTAAATGTGATATACAGTGCACCATTACTGCTGTATTCCATTGGGCACTGCGATATTCTGAGTTATTTATAGTTATTCCCAACATTTCCATTGCTATCAGCATAATGTGCCAGATTCCTCAAACTTTTCAGATTCTGGCCATCTGTGTTATGTGGGTATGACTATATAATCACATATATTAATCTTTAATGTAGGGTGTTCATTGTGAGGTTCACAGCTTGCAACTTGTTTCACTAGAATGTAAGCCTTTCCTTTTGTTGCAGTGTTAAAGGAAATGCAGTAGGCTATATACTGACTTAGGTAGTGAGGTATTGTAGGTTCAGTCTTTCATGATGTCATGACAGGAGATTACAGCTTCATGAACATTTTTAAATAGACCTTCCTAATAAACAAAATTAAATGCACAAGTATCCATCCTTTTTCATCAAAAACAGTATAACTTGGCATTGTATGTTGTAAGGATACTATACTAATCTCTAAGGGATTGTTATTCACATTTGCTATGGAAAGTGCTGTCTGGAATAGCTGCATTTGGGCTTCCACAGGGGGTATGACTGGCATATGAGTGTTAAAGACTCTAGTGGAGGTGAGTAGTGGAAAGTGGATGGAGAGAACAAAGATAGGGAAAGAAGGGAGGTGAATGAACATTAACAATACTTTGAATAAGAAGAGGAGTAGGCTGGGGACATAGCAGTTAAGGTCGTCTTGGAGGAAAGACAGCAAGGAGTGGGAAAAGGAATGAAGAGTGGGCAGATGAGTGGCTTGGAAAGAAAATATGAAGGGTATGTAGATGAATTAGGAAGGCAAAACTGGAGTTTGATGGAGAGGTATGTATATATCACAAAACTGACATCAGCTAGGTTAAAAAAAATAGTGATTGTAACTCCTGTGCCTTGGCCCAGCAATCAAGGAGCCTCAATCCTCACCACTAACACCAGGAGTGTCTCATATATGAGGAAAGGATAACAAATGCACACAGTGATTTATTTGCATGTACCTCTCAACCTCATAATGCTGGAAATCTGGACAAGGCCAAATATATTGGGGGAAAATACAAACAGTACTAAAAATTGCTCTTGTGTAAACTTAAGACAGTTAATCGAATAACAGGTCTTTCTTTAGCATGCATTTTTCTGAAGGTTATGACATCTGAAACTCAATGTCTGTCATTATTTAGTGACTTCATTCCTAAATGATTTCAAAGAAAACCACAAAGTTTATGAGGAACCAGCCAAAAATAAAAAGCAAAAGTCTGGACAGTTGAGAGGTATAGTTCAGCCTGGGCTGTCTTTGAGTTGGCTGCACCCCCCCCCCACAAAATCATGGTCGAATGGAGCCTCCCCCCTGCAGCCATTCCAATGTCCCATTCCTTGGTTATTTCGCCCCATTTACCATAAACATTGTAATGTGCATACTGCTTTACTTCTGCAATGATTTGGATTTCATTTGGATGTTTAATTTTGCATTTTACAGCACAAACACTAATTGATATCTGCTAAATAAAGCAATGCAGTCTCACAATGAAAATAGACTTAGCATTAAAACTTCTCTGCCCTTTAAACTCACATTCATTGAAACAGCATTGAAACCCACATTCAAAGAAAAGACATTTTGCTAGTGGCAGATAAAGATTGACTTTGGGCTGTTTTCAAATTACAGGCCCCTTGCACACGAAACATACACATGCTCTTTGATACACCTTCCTGATTGTGTTAAATTATATTCCTTGTACAATACAGTACGGTTGTTAGAGAGCTCTTTAAATTTATTGTTTTGAACATTTTTCCAGTAAACAATGACACAAGATGCATGCACCAATAATGACAAAACTGCCCAGTTCAGAACATTTCCATCATAAGTCTACTCAACTTCTACAGTCCATCAGTATCTGTAAATATGCACAATCTCTGAAGAAGTAAAAGTCATCTAAATAATTCCACATTAAAGAAATCTGTAACTAATGAAGAGGTTGCTGCTAGCAAACAACTTTATTTGTAGATGAAACAATGAAATATAAAGTGCCTGTTGCCCTTGAGGAATAAATTGCCTATGTTGCATTAAAAAATGATAAGCTAGTAATATTGCAATAGGGAATGGATGGCAAACTGATAACAGGTTCATAGTTACTAGGTATCTTCACCAAAAAGGACTGCAGCATCCACCCCCCTCCTTTACAACACAGTGCAGTATCAGCAATGCATGTACCTACTGTGGGAGTAGAACCCACAGCCTTCTGCATCAAAAGCAAATACACTACCTGTTGTGGTATTAACAATGCAAGCAGACTCAGCATAAGCAGCACTAAACTTTTGTTCCCTGCAGCTCTTAGCTCCTTGTAAAATCTACTCGACACTCAGCTGCATCTCTGAACTTTCCAGCACAAGAAATTTGGAAAAAGCCAAAATTTATTGGGGGCGGGGGCAAAAGCCCAAAAATTAGGAACACATTTTAAACATTGCTTGTATAATGCTGGAAAGTTGGTAGAATAAAATGAAACTTAAATGGCTAGCATTTCGTGAATTCAGTTCTCACCATAGCTGTCAACCTCTTAGCAAAAAACACCTGAACAAAGCCAATAATGGAGGAATACAGCCCCCAAACATATTCAGTGAATTCAGTTCTCACCATAGCTCTCAACCTATCAGCAAAAAACACGTGGACAAAGCCAGTAATGGGGGAATACAGCCCCCAAACATATTCAGTGAATTCAGTTCTCACCATAGCTCCCAACCTTCGCACAAAAAACCTGGACAAAGCCAATAATGGGGGAATACAGTCCCAAAAATAGGGACAAATTTTAAATATCCATGTTATAAAAGGTTTTGTGTTACCATGTACTTTCTGAAGAATATGAAGTCTGAAATTCAAATGCCTGTTTTTTATTTAACATTTGTTAACCAGGAAAGTCTGACTTGGAACAAAAGCCAATTTTCAGCAGAGGCCCAGGGAGAAACACTCCAGACACATGTCTTTGTAAGATGAGAGGATATGCAGACTCCACACAGAAGGCACCCCAGCCAAGAATCAAACCAGAAAACCTGTAGCTGTCAGGCAACAATGCTACTAGTGCGTCACTGCACTACTGACTGTGTAAGGAAACAATAATACAGAAACCACAGATTTTATGAGGAACAGAACAGAAAAAATATGAGGCAAAAATCTGCAAGTTTATAAAATGGTGGTGGGTAGGGAATTCAGACCCTTGCCATTTGCAACCAAGGTACAGGGTTCAAACCTGTGGTATTCTCTACCCACCACCATGTGTTCTCTCTAGCCACCAGTATATAGCAACTGGGGCATTTCACACACACACACACACACACTTTCTCTAGCTCTTACTTTAAACAGAAACCATTAGTGCAAGCACACACTCAACCCAGTGATGAAATGTTTACAAGCAAACATTTTAGCATTAGTACCTAGTCACACTTAACATTCAATGTTGTCCACTTTCACTTCTCCAATACATGACAAAATGTACTTGATGAGTTCTGACACTGGAAAAGTCTTTGATGATTGGTAACTTTGACAAAATGTACTGTACCCATAACACATTAAAGTCCAAGGATTCCTAACAGTTTGCATTTTTTTCCATGATACAAAAGGCAGTGACAAAGACTCTCATACTCAGTATAGCACACCAAAATAGCTTTCTGGATAAAAGGAAGATATACAGTACTTTTTTTGCATACACTAGGCAACAGTTACTTCCAAAACAATTCAATAATTTGTTCCTGCATTGGCAAAAATAAAGAATCAAAGTCCATAACATTCAACTGGTATCCTGTAGAGTCTGTCCACTTAATCCATTTATAGGAAGATGCCCAAGTCACCACAGAAAAGTTAACATTTCTTCCTTACTGCACTGTAATGCCAAGAACCAACATTACTGGCAGCCATTTCCACTCTACGAATATGAGAGACAAGCTTCTTTGGTTTCATAGAGCTATAGCCCTGTCTTTTATACACCATTTAATGACATAATTGGCTATAGTAAGTAAACCATGCAGAAATCCTCTCTTCCTGATTCAAGAACTGATCAGTTTAAAGCAACAGTCCTATGGATAGCTTTTATGCATTCATTATTCTTCAGTTTTAAAGTTAACAGTTATATTTGCACTAATAACACAATGCTTAAATTATTTGACACCATTTTGAATGAAACCACTACACTGTGATAGAATGACATCCCTCCATTGCCCACTTGAACCCTTGGTTTTAGGTACTGTAGATGTACTGAGAGACCTGCACTTGCCGTGTGCATTGGGCTGCGTCAGTCCTGAGCTATGTTTCACCATGAATTTAAAGGCTACAAGGAGCTTGCCTATCTAAATAGTCTTGTGCTTCCATCCTGCTGCGTATTCAGTGGGGCATAGTCTGTAAACAATGTAAAGTATCAGCTGAGAAGGTAGTAATGTAATGACAGTAACGCCTACTTAAATGCAAGCATTCCCTCACAGCAGCAGAATACCTTGTTTCTGCTCTGCTCAATGTTCAACTCAAACAGCCTATAGAATGTTTTTCTTATCAATGTTTGTGATAATTCCCTTAGTACTATGACTCATACATCACTATATACTAGTGAAGCATTAATGAAATCTGGTGGAGATAATACAGGCTCTGAAAAAGCTATATTCTTCAACCGTATAAAAGCACTGGCTGCATCTTTGGTGGGGTCCATTTCACCATAAAGGACATCACCCCCTTTAGTCAGTTTGGCAAGATGTCAGACTATTGATATCAAAATACCACACACACTTACCTGAAAGAGTGTTCTCAGTCCTGTTCCAAGCTGAATTCAGAGTGTTTTCAGTGTTCCAGTCTCCGAGTGTCAAGCTACACACTAAATTAGTCCCACGCAAGCTAACGGCTGGTTTCCCGTGAGAAGGCAAGGCTCAACTGTCCTTCCGGCTGGTTTCCCTACTGGAGCCCCGAGAGTAGGCTCCAGCCTGCAGACGATGCAGTCTGGAGTTCTGTTTTATGTGGTCATCACCGCACAGACTTCTGGGCATCTGCAGGGCAGAGATGCCTTTCTCCCTATCTGCTGCCAGTAGTCTGGAGTTCAGAGAGTTCCAGGAACTCCAGGCATGCATGCGTGGAGTTCCGGGACTCGCAATTTTTTTTTCTTCTTTTATACAGGTGGGGAGGCTGCAGTCCTGTAGTCCTATAGCACAAGCCGCCCCTGCAGCAAACTCCAGTTGCATCTTCAGATGTATTAGGCATGTTTGGTGACAATGTAGGATTCTTTGCAAGGAAAAGATGCACCTTCAGAAGCTGAATCGGAAAAATATACCGCCAAAAGTGCTGTACATTTTCGGGTTTCAACTCAATTTTTTTACTGCACTATGAAATGGAAAATGCAGTGATAGTGCATTTTCTTTTTCACAGTGCAATAAAAAATATAACTTGAAACCAGAAATGTACCATTTTGGTGGTATTTTCTTCCGACTTCCAAAAATAAATAAATAACACATTTTAAAAGGGGGTGGCGTGCGCCCCTGCACCCATGCCTAAATCCGCCACTGATGATATTAAATCTTCAGCTGACTGCTAATGTGTCTAACCTGAAAGCATGGTTATAATGAGGGAATTTATATCATGTGCAATGCTATTGGTCTCAATAGTCACAGCAGTATTCTGATGAGAAATTTACAATCAACAGTTTATGTGATGGGGAAGTGTTTTATCTGGGCTAATACAACAAATTATTCT
Organism: Protopterus annectens; assembly: GCF_019279795.1. NCBI lineage: Eukaryota > Metazoa > Chordata > Ceratodontiformes > Protopteridae > Protopterus > Protopterus annectens. Next base: position 152,936,725 of record NC_056725.1, on the reverse strand, counting down.
TTAGAAAGTTTAACCACATGTCATTGTGTAGTCTTGTCTATCTTTATCAGTGCTGCCAAGGCCTTAAGACGACCCATAAATGTAATTATAGAGGTGTTGTATTTGAAAGAGCTTTGTTGTACAACAGTGTAATGGTGAATTCATGCAACTTTTTTTTTGCAATGAGACATCTTATTTTGTAATGTTATTTACATTTAGAAAGAAGAAACTCATTAAACTAGCATTCCTCTGAAACATTCATTCAAGTATTTAAACTCTCCTTCAAGACTTAAGCAAACAAAAAAACTCTTGCTTCTAGCTAATATGCATTGTGTGCTCTGTTCTAGCTGGGTTCTGTATACAGAAAACTATCCAGTGACTTATTTTGGTTCATTCAGAATCTAAACAAAGCTGGATGTGGGTTTAAGCCACTATTTACTCGTGTTTAAGACGCATATTACTACCCTTGGCTCAGTTATTCACAGGAAGTGCTAACCTCTGTGTGCCATTAAGGTTTAATCATTTTCCCCATGCACACTCAGACACATTACTGACGACTCAATGCAAATAAAGAAAATGGTCTTCAAAACTAAAACTGCAAGGCAAGTTTTTTTTCCTCTGTCAAACTCACCAACATGTTAAGAGATGTGCTGTACTTAAGACTTTGATCCAGCAAGGTTCAGTGCATACAGATTAGAAATTTCTGTTAGGCATAGAAATTAAGCCTTGCTGGTTTTAACAGTTGTAGCACTTTTACAGTCTGAGTAAGACATTCTTCCTAACATTTTCAATACCTACGTTCAGTATTATTGGAGGACTGGAACCTATCCCAGACAGCAGGAGACATTGTAGAACCAGTCCTTGATGAGAAACCACTCCAATGCAAGATGTACAGATATGCACACCACATACACTCAGTTATGTAGTATCACCATTTCATCTTCTTCCATTCTATAGTGTGTGGGAAGAAACTAGAGATCTGGGGATTACCCACATGAACACAGGACGTACAAAATACATATTGAAAGCACCCCAGATGGAAGTTGAACTAGAGAACCAGATCAGCAATTCTGTCTGCTCTGCACTGTGATACCCTAGATCTGAATAGAAATCTCATGGACATTTTGATTCTGTACTTGTAGATTTATTGTAGGTTGGTCGACCTATACCAGTGGAGTGTGGTAGTATGACAGGAAGTAGTGAGAATGAGAGAGAGCGAATTAAAGGGAGCAGTCAGCATACCGAATCGTGATGTAGAAATTACTTCTGAAGAGCGCCTCTTGCTCTGTAGATCCCATTATTAGGTACATGCTACTTAAAAAAAACAAGGATAACATTTCAAGTTATCCAGAAAAAGTACATTATAACAATGCAGCCACAATGCAATTACTATTCAGAAAAAAAGTGGTAGCTAGTTCTATAGTTACTAAATGACAAGCTGGTCAGTGCTAGATTTCAGTACTGAATTAGGCTGTAGAAAATGTGTATTTGTAGTGATAGCTGTGTATGACTCATGATTATGATTGTCAAGATGAGACTTGAACTGGTGAAGAGCAGGTAGGAATGTAATGCTCAGTGGGGCTTTAAGTACTTTAGATCCTCAGTAGGAAAATGCCTTTATGAAGCAGTCTAATGAATAGGCTGACGTGATGAGAGTGAAGGGGTTGGCATCTCATGGTAATTTTTTTTTAACACCTGTATTGAATTATCACTTAAGACATAACCAAACATTCATTTATATAAAAGAAAACAAACCATATTAACATATTCCCAGTTGCAAACATTATATATCGCATATATTCTTTTGTATAATTATCATCAATCCAACATTGCATAAATTGATCAGTTCCTGCCTTCCCCTAAACCTCACTTCTCCTGCCAAACCTAATTTTATATGTGTTGTTTCCTCATTTTTTGTATGTTATTTGCTGCTACCTTTTTCTAAAGATCCCCCTTCCAGTTTTTCTCTGTTAAATTGTTCAGTACTTCAGATTCAGTTGGACTTTGATTTCCATTTTCTAGTAATTGCTTTTTTTTGCATCTACCAGAATTAAACTTAACAAGGCTTTACTGTCTCTAGGCAGTTCAGATATCCTGTATCCAAGCTTAAAAAATAATTTTCTTAGTTAAACCTATTTGCTCACTTATTTTTGACAGAATACTCTACAGGGAATATTTAAAGTCTGCCAAATCATCATACTCCCAGAACAAATGTTCCCAGTTACCTCTTTCTTCCCCATCACACCTCCAACATTTGATATCTACCTGAAGAAGAATTCTCTGGAGTCTGGGTTGGGTAGAAAACATCTCCCACTTCCAAGCAAAAATCCTAAATATTCTAGATGTAGTTGTATATTAGGGAGCCATTCATTGTCTCCTTGTGAATTACTTATCCAATCTCTTGTCTCAATATTTTCTAATTTGCTCTGATTATTGTATGAAAACAATAGGAATAATTTTATATGCACTACTAATTATCCATTTTAAAACAGGAGCTACTGTTCAAGATTCAACTAAAAACTCTACCAGAGCAGGTCTTTCACTTAGGATTCCCCTATCCCTTTCTCTTTGCCTATACTTTGAAATAAATACCTGTTGGGGAAGGCAGTGTCTACCCTGTCGTCTTGGCCTCTTCCCATTCTATTACCTTAATCCCTCTAATTATTTTCTCCCAATACTTTGGTTTCTTTGTCAGTTTTCTCCAGTATATTCCAGCCCCTCTTGCCTGTTCTCTGTACCCTTGATTGCAGTCATCCCTATCTGCAAAGTTTCCTTTCTCCATTCTCGTGTTCTTAGTTCTTAGAATACTTTTTGTACTTTTATGAATAAAATGTTCTGTATGACTGTTATTCTTAAGGATCTGCATACAAAGTCCCAACTTTCTCCTTATTTCTTGAAATTCCCCCAGCTTTATCATCATCATCCCTTTCAACTTTAAATTTTAGCTTTCTGCTTCTATGTGTATGAGCCTTATCCGCGTAGCTCTAACATATCCCTTCAAATAAGGTAATTCCAAACCACTGTGTTCTATTGTAAGGATCAGCTTATATCCCACTTGACTCTTGCTCTTTTTCCCGCCCAGATAAAATCCTTCATATCTTTATTAATTACTGTCCACGTCTCTTCTGATTGATAAAAATATGCCTGACCTGATCTGTATATAAAACTAAAGGGACCAAAAACATTTTCAGTGCTTGTATCTCGTTAGCCATTCCCCAAATAGTTACTCACTTTTTGTATTATCTTTTTAGTCTCTTCTCACATAACCTTAGCTGCCATAATAGAATCCTTTTTAATCTATGCTCCTAAATAAATGAGTACTGCTGAACCAATTCATGTGTGGATACATAGTTTACAGCTATAGCCTTTCTTTTATCTTCAATTTTTTATCCCAAAAAGACATGAACCTGTCTCCAAATGTTCCACAACACTGTGATGCCCTTTTCTAGTTTTATCAGGTATAAAATGATATAATTTGCAAATAAAGCAAACTTTGTTTTATTACCATACCAATCGTACCCTTGAATTCCTGAGTGTTTTTTTTTTGCTAATGGATCCAAATATAATGCAACGAAAGAGGACAGCCCTCCCTGGTACTTCTGTTCAGATGCAACTTATCAGAGAGGACCCCTCTCACTTTAATTTTTGCCTCTGATCCCCCATGTACCCTCCTAATTAGCCTTGTTATTGTATAAGGGAATGGGAGTACTTCCATTGCCCTATTTATAAAATCTCAAGCGTACTCCGGATCAAGACCCACTAAGAACAGTAGTATTTTCATACATTCTGCTTCCCTCTGGATTATCATTGTTGTATTAATGTTGACAGATGTTTGCCTCCTCTCTCCAAAACCACATTGATCCATATCTATCAGTTTTAGAAACACATTTGCCATTCTTTTAGCTATTTTGGACATCAAAACTTTATAGTCATGTTTTAAAATTGAAATGGGTAAATATGAAGCTGGAGCCTGGATCTGATAGGTCTTTACAGTCTTTCATTATTACAGCCACCACAGATTTCTTGCAGGATGTTGGTCCTTCCCTCCTTTTAAAATACTGTTAAACAAAGCTTTCCAGATCTTTATCACTTTCTTCCGTAGCTTCCGGACTTCCACAGTAATACCACCTATTCCTGGAGACCTTCCTCCATTTTGATTGCATGTCACTATTATTCTCCTCTCCTCCTGTCTTAACTGTTAGTTGTTGGGTCTCATTTACCTCTAACGTTGGCATACTTAAGTCTTCCATAAGTATATCCATTTGTACTCTCTCTTGATTTCCACATTTTCTTCATAAAATTTCTGATCTCTAATTCATTTATGGAACTCTGGTTATTTTTTCTTGTTATAGGCTCACTAATGTTTGCAACAACCATTTGTACTTTCTGTTGCTTAAATCATTCTACTAAAACATTTTGTGCTGTGGAGTCATGAAAAACTGTTGCTTAACAGCAGTCTTTCTAAACTCATTCACATTATCCAGATACTCCTGTATTTTCTCTTTAACACTCTGCAGTTGCACCTCTTCTTGTTCCACTCATTCTGTAATGATTTAACATTTTGTCAGGCCTTCTAAATATTTCCTGTTACTTTTTACCCATATCTTTTTTCTTTTATTTCTACCCTATTTTAAACTCCACTTTCATTTTATCCCACTCACTAGCTATAACTTCTGAAGAAATTTCCATCTTGCCTAATAACTCTTGAATAATTTCCATTGCCCATTTCTTAAATTCCTCTCTTTTTAACAGATGGATGCTGAAGCACCAGTGTGTCATTTTTACATCATACCCTGCAAATGTTATCTTGGGTATTGGTGCATGATCTGAAATACTTACTGGATGTATGTTTGAGCTTTGAGTTAAACGCATATGTTCCTGTAAAATATAATTTCCATCTAGTCTTTCTCTGTCTCTCTCAAATTCTCTGAGTGACAACAATTCTGATAGAACTTGTAAAGTCACCTTTTTTCTGTCAAATTCGCATTTTCTCTTCTTCGTTTTGTTTTGCTTTGTCAATCAACCTATTTTAGTCATTTGTTCTGTTGCATTCACTCCCCATCACTGTGGTGTGGGTCACTTGGGAGGACCCATCAGTCCAACAGCCATCAGGAGTTGTACAAGAGTTTTTTTTTTATTTTAAGCTCTAATCCCTACATGATGAAATGCCAGGAGGAGGATGTACAGTGGGCTGACCATGGAAGCTGTCCCTTTCACTTTACCAAGTGATGTTCCCTCTAGCACTGCCCCCATTCCTCCTGCTGAAGCATTAACAATGGTTTCCACAGTATCCACCAGGGAATTCACACTGCCCTGCATACCCCTTAGCATGAGTAACCCTCCCAACCCCTCTGGAGAGGTGATAGGGCCATGCCCTTCTCTCCTTCCCCTTTCTGCTAGACTTCTGCAGTATCAGGGCCACTAATTGAGCCCCAGTTGCCTGAGTCAGTCAGGACTTCATCCCTCTCTGCCATAGAGCCAGGCTAAATTTCCCTTTGTGTGGAGACATTGGATTTGTATCCTGAGCTCATATCACCTTAACACATTTTCCAGAAATGAAACTGTTATAGGGCCATTCTGCTTGTCTATAGATATGTACAGTGTCAGTTGTATTTGGAGGGGTCAATATTTTGGTCACATTAGGAGGTAGTAAGTAAAACACCAGTTTCATTTACCATAGCACACTCTATCTACTTATCTGTAGGACTCAGGAGAACATTTGGCTTCATTGTTTTCCTAACAAAAACAAGGCACAGGAGTCAGTCTGTAAAGGGACTCTCTCTCTTTTCACTTCATAAGCTGAAAAAGGTTTCTAAATCTATTGCTGTTCAGGTATCTTGTACATTTTCATCTCCAGGGATAAGTGTTTGGTGTAGTTATTGAAGTGAAGTGTACAGCAGTTACTAACAACATAATAGTTTACACTTCAGTTGCTGTGGTGGCTTCTGCACCAGTTCAGTAATCTGTATCCAGACTTGGTACTCAGTCTGCCATATCCCTTTCATCCCTTGTCTTAGACTATGATAATGGTCAGATGCCTTATTTAAAGCTTGGGATAGATCCTGTGGTACTTTTCTCTTGCTCTTTCAGTACAAGCACACTAGGAGTCCTTTGGTTTGACCTTTTCTCCATTATTGGCATCCTCCGTGTTCATGTTTTTGTTGCTGGTGCCACAGTTTTTCAAACTAGCATAACTTAAGACATTGTCATGAATAAGCGAGGTATCTGGTCTAGCACCAATCCTTTCTGCAATACTGCTTTACTAAGGATGAAACTTTCCAGCTTCAGTGTTTCACATATCCCTATCCTGCCACTATTGGAACTTCTGGTGAAAATCTCCATGGCATTTTAACAAGAGTGTCAATATACCAATCAGGAGGGCAAACATAGTGGATGTGGTCCTCACTAATATGAGAGGTACTCGAGGCACTCCTTAAAATGGAGAACATCAATATCTGTGCAGTGACGGAGACCTGGTTCAAGGCTCCAGAGAGCACCCCTGCACTACCAGGCTATAACTCATACCACACTTTTTGGCCATGTAACCTGGACGGGAACACCAAAGGCGGAGGTGTGTTCATGTTCATTAAGGATATCCACACCTCCAGGCTAGTTGCTCAGCATAATGCAGCCGAGGTTATCCAAGTGCAACTAACTCTGGGCAAAACTGCAATCCAAATTGTAGCTTGCTACAGATCCCCCACCATGCCCAGGATTCCCACTCCTCTTTTCTTGATGTACTGGAAAATGTTAGGGTTCAACCAAACACCCTAATAATGGGCGATTTCAACTACCCCACCATTAACTGGGAAAACTACTCATGTACCAACTCCTTCACTCAATGCTTTCTGGAATTCATAAACTCCAATGCCCTGGATCAACTTATCCACACCCCCACCAGGGGCAACAATATCCTAGATCTAGTCATTATCAGCATGAGTGACTGGTGTTCCACACCTGAAGTCAAAGCCTCATTGGTCCGATCCGACCATAAGCTAATTAGACTAGATATCCACATCCTTCCCCCATTAAGAAAACCATGGTAAGAAATTTCTCCAAAGCCAACTTCATACTTCTTAAGACAAAAGTGGTGAACTTCATGACACCCATGCAGATGGACAATACAGTTATGACTACTGAGTCATGGAATTTATAAACAAAGACATTGGTAATCTCCAAACTCTGACCCCACCCAGTTCGGGTTTGTAAAAGGCAGATCATGTCTTCTAAACCTGATAGACTTCTTTGAAGCAGTCACCAAAGCCGTAGACAAGGGTAAGGTGGTTCACATAGCCTATCTAGATCTTGCCAAGGCTTTCAATACCATCCCCACTCTGGAATTATAGATAAACTCACTAAACTAGGTATAAATCCCTATGTTACAAGATGGGTGGGCAACTGGCTCACTGACAGAACCCACACTGTGAAAGTAGCAGACTCCAAGTCCGACTTCAGACCAGTGACAAGTGGAGTACCACAGGGTTCAGTCCTGGGTCCTGTCCTGTTTGGTATCTACTTCTCTGAAGTACAGGCTAACACAGAAGGTCTTTGGCTAATGAAGTTCACAGATGACTGTAAACTAGGAGCCATAATTGAAACTTCTAATGATGTGGACATCCTACACAAAGGCCTCACTGAGACAGATGCCGGGTGTCAAAGCCATGGCCTCAAGTTCAATGTCATCCCCTTTGGTAAAAGCTGTGTACTCATGAACTACAATATAGGCGGTTGTATACCTAACACCGAAAATGTGATAAGAGACCTTGGGACACAGGTGAACAGTAGTCTCTCCTTTGATAATCACATCGCCACAGGAGTCAGGAAATCCTTCTATGTGGTACACCTCATCACAAAAGGTTTCTCATCCAGAAAAAAAGAGGTCATTGTTCACCTCTACTCATCACTCATTAGACCCATTATAGAGTACAACACCCCTTTTGGTATGTACCTCACAAGACATCTACAACAACTGGAAAGGCTGCAGAAATATCTCACAAAGAGGATTACCAGCCTCAAACAGATGCCCTACATAGACCGTCTCAAAAAACTTCAGCTTTACTCTGTCGCATATCGCCTACTCAGAGGTGATCTCTGCCTAACATACAAAGCTATGTCAAACCCAGAGCTGTTGGACATGCTCCACTTAAAGAAATCCCAATCCCTCCGAGCTACATGCTCTAGGGACCTAAACCTTGTCACCACAATAAACAGAACATGCCGGAGGGATAGATTCCTGTCTCAGAGACTTCCCATACTCTGGAATGAACTACCTATCTATATCAAACAAAGCTCCTCATTAGCACTCTTCAAGAAAAATCTTGATGATTGGATGGGAAATAGGAAATACACCCTAGGGATCACCTCTGTGGCTCTGCTCGACAGTGGCATAGGAAATTAATTTTCTTGGGTGGCAAAATCCAGGGTACCTTTTTGGCTGGGCTTGTATAGGCCCCAGGACCAATAGCCTAGTACCTACCTATGAGAGATTGCTGCACACCCCCTAATGTAATGTCTTCTCTGGTAGGGTCAGACCACAAAACAGTCTCTTTTGAAGTAAAAATAAAACCCAGAACCCCAGCTAACTCTGGAAGGTTCAGGAAGTACTTTCAGGCTAACTTCTTACTGTTAGGTTATAACTTGGCAAAATTTAAAGCCTTGCTAAACCTCGAGAACACTGCTGCCTATGCGGAACTGTTCACAGAAATCCTGTACAAGCATGTTAATGTCTGCATAGAGGTAACTGTATCCACCAGGAAGAACTACAGAACTAGCTCAAAAAATCAAGGCACCCTGGTGGAGCAGAATGAAGACAATTATGGCAAAATTAAGGAGGTATATAGTACCCCTATGGATGAAAGCAGTCTTATCAAACTAAACAACTAACAGAGGACCACACGACCTTTTTTTAACTGTCTGAATCCTCAAAGGCAATACACAATTGTGTGCAGAGCTTATTGTTAATAGAGCAACCTATACCGAGCCAGAAGATGCAAACATACTAGCAGGCAAATTCATCTCTTACTTTACCCCTCTCTCCTCTTCAACTGCCACTTATGAAATGGCGCCAAGTATATCTCCCTCTACTATCACTAGTGAACAGGACCTCAGTGCTCTCTCTAAGGCCAATAACACTGCATTGGTGGGTCCAGACAGTATCCCGGGATGCATTATAAATAGCATGAGACATGAGGCCTTCTGGAATTGTTTTTAACTGTAGCCTCCAAAGAGGCTTCTTACCTCCTGAATGGAGAACAGCAATAGTCGTCCCTCTGCATAAAGGTGAGCGATTGACAGACCCTTTCTAGTCTTACATGTAAAGCCATGGAAATGATCAATAATGTCATAGGAAACCTCAAAACACTGGACCCAACCCAGTTTCGTTTCTTGAAGGGCAGGTCATGCCTGCTCAACCTGGTGGAATCTTTTGAGAAGGTTGGCAAAGCAATGGATGGGCAAACAGTTCACATGGCCTACCTTGACCTGGCCAAGGTGTTTGACACAATACCCCACTTGGGCATTGTTGATGACATCAAGAGGTTTGGTATAAATCCTTATGTCACCTGGTGGATAGCTAGCTGGCTCAGAAGCAGGACCCAGGAAATTAGAATTGAGGAGTCCACCTCTACAAAGAGGCCAGTCACAAGCATAGTCCCTCAGGGATCAGTCCTGGGACAGTTCCTTTATGGCATTGACTTTGAAATCAAGGCTAATGTTACGGACCTCTGGCTGACCACATTTTCAGGCTATTGCAGATTAGGAGCAGTCATAAAATCCTCCACTGACACTAATGTTCTCCAGGAAGGGCTGACAGACATTTAAATTGTGGGAGAGCCATGGACTAAAACTGAATGCCAAGAAATGCATAATAGTATCCTTTGGGAAGTCAGTCACCCCTGGTTAACTATCATATTGACAGCACACCCCTAAGAGTTGACCTCATAATCAGGGACACGCAGAGACTGTAATGTAGCCTTTGACCATCACATGTCTATAGTAGTGAGGAAATCATTCTGTGTTGTGCAACTTATAATCAAAGTTATGATATCTAAGTCCAAAGAAGTCATATTTCCACTGTATTCAGCATTCATCAGACCTGACATTAAGGCACATCCAACAACTGGAATGGCCTCAACAGTTCCTACAGGCTGTTTAGGGAAGATCTATGCCTGGCATACAAGACATTGTCAGACACCACTCTGATGGAACTCCTAGATATCTTCAAAACAAACAGCACCAGAATTACCCATTCTAAAGACTTAAACCTTGCCTGTGTTATAAATAGGACTTGCTGGAGAGAGAGGCATGTATCCCATCGACTACCCCTTCTCTTGAACAAGTTCCCCATCCATGTGAAACAGAGTTCCTCCCTAACCCAATTCAAGTGTAATGTGGATAGTTGGATGGGCAACAGGAAGTCCCTGGTTTGGCACTATGTAAATGGGTTCATCTCCCAGGCCCCTGATTTGCAAATGTTTCATCTTCCAAGCCCCTGCTTACACTGATCAAGGGTATGAGAGCTTGTCAGAGACTTGAGATGCATGGCTAGGTTTAAAAAGACCCTTGTGGTCATTAGGCTAGTACACAACTATGAACCTAATGATTGCTGTTGAACTTTATTGATAACTGCTGGTGTAGCCTTCTTCATACTTTGGCCTGGACAGAGACCACAACACTTAGCACTATGATCATTACTGTCCCCTTAAAGTAGGTCACCACACTCCTAAGGCACCTTTAAAGTAGGCTGGTATACTCCAAAGCCCTATTGTCCACAATCCTGACAGAGAGTCTTGTGATATGGATAGATACGTGAAGTGAGTGTTCGCATCTGACACTTTTATTGCAGGTGCTCAACTATGTGATGTACATGTTACACTTTGAGTGACCCGACTAAGACCATGCCATAGATGATAGAGTTGCTGGATGGGTCTCTAAAGAGCACTATACTGCCACAGACCTCAACCACCTCACATATAAGCAGCCTTTTGGTTCATGTTGTGTACATCACAGGGGGGGAGCTGCCTGAGCCACAGATTCTGCTATTACAGTTTAGAGTCAGAACTGGGACTGATTTTGTTGAGGACACTATGGTGACCTTTTTATTCTCCATCTTTTCTGTTCCTGTGTTGTTTAGAAAATAAGTCTACCAGCACTAAGAAAACATGGAGAAACAGTGTCATACCTTGATTGCTGTGGGTGGGTGGGGTGAAGTTTCACCCTACACTGTATTTGTTTCTTAAATGCAGAGGATTCAGTGCCGGATGTGACTTGACAGTGGCAGACAACACAGAAAACTATAAGAGGTTGCTGAAAAGCAGCCAGGCTAACTTTTAAACAGGTTTATGGTGCTTAGGAAAGCTTAGGATATTTGTTGCAAGTTACTATTGGTATGAGAGAAAAGACTACAGGCTAATTCAGGAGCTCACTTGTCCAAATTCCAGTGGCCCAAAAGAGTTCAGTATCATTAGGTTTCTGACAGTAAGCCAGCTGTGCTCCTGATTCTCCCTTTAATGGAAGTTCTGGTTCATCACATGAAGTCAACAATGGGGAATGGACTAGCTCGAGGAGAACAGTGAATCTTGCAAATTGCCCTTTGGAACTAGCCCAAACATTTCCGGAGGCACTGTAGATACTTCTGCATATTAGAGATACTTGCCCAATGACTGGGTACAGTCCCTGCTAAATGCCATAGGTGAAATTCTGTCATCTCAATCTGCTTCAGCAGACTTTTATTACTTATGACATAGGCAGTCAAACATTTATATAAATGAAAAAACATATTGACATAATCCCAGTTGCAAACATTATACATCACTTATAATCTACCCAGTCATTGTCAGTCAAACATTACATGGCTCATTCTCCTGCCTGCCTTTTGAACCTCATTCCTCCCCTATATGCATTGTTCCCACAATTCCCATTTTTTCTATGTAATTTGCTCCTACCTTTTTTAATAAACAATTCCCATTTTATCTGTATTACTGTATTCAGTACTTCTAATACCGTTGGTTTAGACTTAGATTTTCATTTTCTAGTAATTGCTTTTTTGGCAGGCACCAGAATTAGACTCGGCAAGGCTTTCCTGTGTCTGGGCAAGTCTGATTCTATATCATAGATCAGAAAACTCATTTCCATAGTTACACCAGTTTGTTCAGCCAGCATCTCTGACAGAGTAGTCTGCAGGGAATCTTTAAAGTCTGCCAACAAATTGCACTCCCAGAAATTATGTTCTCAGTTATTTTTCTTCCCCATCATACCTCCAACATTTGCTGTCTACCTGAGGAAAAATTCTATGGAGTCTACTTGGAGTATAAAAATATCTATGTAAACATTTCCAAGACAAATCTTAAATTTTCTAGATTTTGTTGCATATTTGGGAGATGTACATATATCCCCCATTGTTTCTTTGTGAATTATCCAACTTCTCTTCCTAATCCTTTCTAACCTCCTCTGATTCTTATCGTTATCATGCAATATATTATATGCTCTACTAATTACTCCTTTTTTAATGGCAGCTTCTGTTTTAGATTCTACTAGAAACTCTGCCAGTGTTCTTTTTTTCGGATCCCCCTATATCTTATATATATATATATATATATATATATATATATATATATATATATATATATATATATATGCTGTCAGTCCTTTATAGGGAAGGCCATCTCTAACCTGCATCTTTTCATTGTATTACATTTCCTTCACTACTTATTTGCTCCCAATACCTTGGATTCTCCAATAAATTCCAGTCCCCTCTTGCCTATTATCTGTATCCTTAATTGCAGTCATCCCTATTGGCAGAATCTCCTTCCTCCATTCCCATGTTGGCTTAGTTCTTACAATACTTTCTGCTACTTTATGAATATAATATTCTTTATGATTATTGTTATTCTCCTTAAAGATCTGCATCCAGAATGCCAGTTTTTCCTAGTTTCTTGATTTTGTCTCAGGATGGTGGCTCTCATGGCAGCAACCACAGTCGTGCTACCTCATGCTGTGTTTTACAGGATGTTCTCCTGAGGAAAGTTAAGGTGTAGTGCAAGTGTAAATACCTTTGTCCTTTCACATCAAAGTTTCTAAAGTTTGCAGAACCCATCTTCAGTGGCAGTGGGATTCCATACTTTTGACATCACTGAATCTTTTCCAGCTGCAGACTCCTGTGGTATTGGACACTTGTGTCACATTTGTTTTTGGTTGGAGGCCCTTCATTGGGCAGAAGGTTGAGGATACAGAGTTGCTGACAGCTTGTCTTCTCTATTTCCACTAACAGCCAGTAACCTATCCTTTTAGAGAGAGAGAGAGAATATCTTAAGCACAGGGTAGTGTTATTACTGACCACAGATATATCTCTACAGCCAGTATTTTTTTAATACCTGCAAAACAAAAAAGCTATCTTTGAAGACTGGAACATCTGATACTATTGGAGATCTTGGCTTAAGATTAAACAGCTAGAGCTTTTGCTCCAAGCAGGCATGCTAATCGATTACCTCTTTTAAAAAGAGGCCGTGTTTTTGCTACAATGCGAGGGGGAGGGAAATAAGGCATGCTAATGAGTAGCATATCTTTTCACTTCGAGGATGTTTAATTTTTTGTAATGCAAGCTATAAGCTAATTATTTCATTAATACAATTAATGTATTAATGAAATAATGCTTAGAGTCCTAAGGGTTTTAAATTTTTTTTCTCATTTTAAAATAAAAAAAAAATGCAGGAAAGCCTATTTGTCTGTCAACCTGCAATGCTGTCTTTGGCTGCTAGTGCTGAGAAAATTCATCACTGATAGCTGATTAAATTAAACAAAGACAATCCAGAAAAATACAGGAATATGTACTTTTGTTTTCCTCATGTCACATAAAGGCAAGTGGTGAATTGTAATTATTCAGGCTAATTTGTACAGCATTATCTTGTGCAGTTGCCTGTAAGCTAATTTAAGGTTACATCCAGCTCTGTATGTCAAATTAGCTATTGTATGACCACCGTATGTGTGTGTGTGTGTGTGTGTGTGTGTGTGTGTGTGTGTGTGTATGTATATATATATATATATATATATCTGTGTGTATATATATGTATATAGCAAAAAGCAAAGGAGGCACCAGCAACACAGCACTTAAAATCCAAGATTTATTCCAAACAGATAGGTGAGCACTTTTGCAGCCATAGCCGCTTCACCAGACCAATATATTCATATTTTCTTTTGAAGCTTAACTTTACATATGTGCATGCTATGTGCAATTTTTCCATATCAGCTTTCACTCATTCTTTTAACAGCAAATAATATTTGCCTGCTCTTAACTCTACTAATTACTTATGCAAACGACATCAGTGCATTTTAATTTGTCATATTTGTCTTCAGCTTTCAAGTCATGCTATAATGTATTTTTCTTTAACTTCATTATACTGTGTCTGACTTTGCCTTCATTAATGTTTTGTTCTCGTGTGGCTGAAGAAGATATTCAGCCCATTTCACTTACCCATTTAACAGATGCTAAATAAAGAGGTTGTAGTCTAACTGACATTTGTCAAATAATGTTCCACATGCTGGGAGAGGTCTAGTTGAAGACCATCACCCATTCTGGCAGGCATTCCATTTATATGATGAATTCTACCACAATTATCTTTTGTTATGTAAATCACAACTTCTGGCACTGATTTACAGGGTAATGCCAGGTTCCTTATTATCCTTAAAGAAAGTGTGTTCACTTCAAAGCAAGTATTGCTTCCATACTATTTCCAAGGTTGTCCGATACTCCACAATTTAATTTTTATTTAAAAACACCCCTTACAGATTTGAATAACATTATTTTATAGTAATTGTGCATTATCCAAAGCAAGTAGTCTCTGCCTTTTTTGATGGGATACAAAGCCACAATGACCTGATGAAAAATGTCAATAAACCAGTAGAAATGAGTCATAAATGAAGTACTCAAGAAGACTGTGTATTTAACTGTGTCTATATTATGACGTCAAAGCACCATAACAGCGAATACGAAAAGACTGACACATATTCAGCGAAATCCATTTCTGCGATTCACTGAATTCTTACAGGGCAAAGATGTAGTTGGCCAAATACACAATTTTCCCCTATTCCCCAGTATAGTGCAATCTTGGAGTTGGTATATTTAGTTAGTGGGGTGTGGGGGCAAAGCCCCTCACATGGGTGGATTTGTTTTAGGTAAAATTAGTTTTGTTGCATTGCGGAGCAAGTATTTGTTTACCCGACAAGTTTTCAGCAAATTGTTACGGTGTTTCAACGCCGTAATATAGACCCATTTAACTCCTTCTCTACAGCATTTTTTCTCACTAGCATTTATTTTGAAAATGTTTATCCAAACCAGTGAAGTAATTATAATGCGTTATGTTTATGATCTTTATGCTCAGCATGGGAATGGCAGTTTTTCTTTATACCATTAACCCTGTGGAAATAGAACCCAAAGAATTTCAGATTTTGCTGCAGTCTGAAGAAGTCGAATATCCAACCGTGGAGACAAATAGCATTTGAAATGCAGCTTCATAGTGCTGTATCTGTTCTCTCTTAAACAATAAACAGTCAAGCGGTTATACCCTGACTCCACAAAAATATCTCAGCCAGCACATGCAATACGTCTTGAAAGTTATGTATGAGATGGTGTTGAAAAAACAAGTCACATTAATGTTATCATAACATCTGGATATGACCTGCTTTTTGTAGGATAATCCTAATATAGATAATTGCATTCTTGCGTGATTACACACTTCCTGATAGTTTCGCTATATAGTTTCCATAAGAAATATTCCTATTGTGTGTGTATATAGATATATATAAATATATATATATATATATATATATATATATATATATATATATATATATATATATAAATATACTACATGTAGTTAGAAAATACATAAATGTAATATAATATCGACATTTTAAAAGGTTAAAACGATGGTATTCATACAAGTATGTTTGTACGTCATGTTTTTTACTTGTTTAGAACTGTGGAGAATAGTTTAACCCTATTTTATTCTGTTCTTGGATTATATTTTATATTACTGGTGTGCAGGGGAAAGATTGTTAAAAAAAAAAATAAATAAATAACCTTTCTTGACAATCCACGACTAAAGCCATTAATGTCCCATGATTTCCTTTGCATAATCTGTTCCTTCTAAATTCTTGGAATTTATTTATTGATCAATTGATTGCATTTGTTTACTAGGAAAGTCCACTTGGTCTAAAAGAGCCAATTTTCAGTGGAAGTCCAGGGAGAAATGCTCCAACAAAAACATAGATACAGAAAAAATTAAAATGTAATTGGTACAGAAGTAGAAACAGTGTGACATATAGTAATTACAGTAATATATACAGAATATATACATAAAAACAGGAATTTAGTTGGTTGCCAGATGAATTCAATCAGAGAGGTATAAACAGTGATATATTAGTCAGCATTATTGTACCAGTATCATCGGCAAGTGATGATAAACGGCCCCGGTGGTGCAGCGGTTAGCATTGTTGCCTCACAGCAAGAGGTTCTCTTGTTCGATTCTTGGCTGGAGCGCCTTCTGTATGGAATCTGCATGTCCTCCCCATGGTCAAGTGACGTATAAAGACATGCATCATCAGCAAGTGATGAAAAATAATTATGGAAAAATATAGTCAGTCAGCAGAAGCAAAAAGCATAAAAGGTGCCCACCAAGAGGAGAAAACGCTGAGAGAAGAAAGGAGCCACTTTTGAGATTTTAAGTATTTTTCTTCTGTTTATTTGCTAAGTTTTTCTGCATAGCTGCCTATTTTGAGCATTTTCTGGCTTGTTAAACTTGATTTCTGCATTAGTAACTGTATTTAGAGCACAACCTAGAGCTGTTTACTGAATTTCCTGTTTGCACTTATTTTTAAAATCGTTTTTTTCTCTAAACTTTCATTTTACCTAGCACTCAAGTGTGGGGTCATTTACTGCACTGTTATAACTTGTTGATACTTGTGAACCTCTGCTATCTCTGAAAAAAACAAAAAAACAAAAAAGTCTTGCTTTTTTCCCCACTTTTCTGAGATTTAAAAAAGTTCAGTTACAGGCTTGCTGTTCTGAACTGTTTGTAAGTTTCTTGGAGGCCATTTTTTGCTTGGGCTAAAGGGAAGTCTCTCTGTTCATCAGTGGCAGTGATAAACATTGAGCAGCCTGCCTGCCCCTGTGGGAGTGGTTACTGACTTGAAACTGTAGGTTCTATTGGCCATTTTTGGTCAATTCCTAACTCCTTGATCTTCCTCTCTTAAATCCCTGTTTTGCACGTTTTTGTGCATAGCGCAACAACGGGCAGCACCGCCTAATTGGGTTAAACTATTCCTGGCTCCATAAAGTCTGCTCTTCACTTTTTCCCTTAGAACTGCTCTATCTCTCAATTTGAACACCATATTCTCATTCTAAGGCCCTTCACTGGTCCATATAAGTAACCTTACAAGTTAGCACTATTAAACCATAAGCACTACTTACTCTTATACTCTCTACGATTACCTTGTCCCCTATTGGTCCGTCTTAATTCAGTTTCCCTATATTACTCTAGCATGTCCAAAGGTCAGTCAATGGTTTTCTCTCCAGTCCAGCTGGTGAATCTGGGAATTTTGAGGCAATGTTACAACTGTCTCATGTACACGGACAACCCTCTCCTCCTCCAAACAGGTTCAAATATATGTGAGAGATGCAACCATATAGCCAAACTGGAGACTGAGCTCTCCCATCTCAAAACTGGTGAAACCAGTCAAGAGGAGAAGGTAACTTCACACAACACAATTCCAGTATCACATAGTCCCACCACATCAGCGAAACAAACACATAAATACACAAAAACATACTCGGAGGCTCTAAATAAAAATCTACCTATGCAACAGAGACCTCCAAAGGAGACATCCAAGCAAGCGCTACCCCAAAACAAAGCACACACAACACATAGCCCACAAAGTCAGTGTGCCAAGCAGCCACAGCCCTTAAGGCTGAATAACACACCTGATGCTCTTGTAATAGGTGACTCTATTGTCAGACACACTGACGTCCCGCTCACCAGGCTGAATAAAGAGAAGGTCACAGTGAGCTGCCTGTCGGGCGCTAGGATCCGCCACATAACGTAAGCACTTGGGTCACTCCAAAGCAAATACAGATATGACTCAGTCATTGTACATGCTGGTGTGAATGACCTGAGATGTACCTCCCTGGACTACATGAAAAGAGACATAGAGGAGCTCTCTGATCATGTAGCCCAGGCCGGTATGACCCTGACCTTGAGCAGCATCTTACCCTCACCCAGAATGATGCCACAGTACAAAGACAAAATGATTGATTTTAACAATTGGCTAAAATTTTGGTGTCATTCAAAGGGGATCCATGACATACTCGACAAGCCACGTTGCTTCACTAGGGACGGCTTGCACCTGTCACCACTGGGCTTTTGGATATTGGCAAAGGCTCTTGCCACCCCCATAGTGCCTTTTTTAGGCAAGGCTCTAAAGTCAAACCCACCTCCATAGACAGCACAAGAAACAAGAAACTAAGGGTAATGCTGCTAAACGCCAGAAGTCTTAACATCAAGATGCATGCACTCGAAGCTCTCCTCAGTATGGAGAACATCGATATCTGTGCAGTGACAGAAACATGGTTCAAGGCTCCAGAGAGCACCCCAGCACTACCGGGTTATACCTCATATCATGGTTTTCGGCCCCAAAACTTGGACCGAACCACAAAAGGAGGGGGAGTTTCCATATTTATCAAGAATATCCACACCTCCAGGTTAGTGGCATTGCACGAAGTATCGGAGACCATCCATGTGCAACTAACAGTGGGCAAGACTGCTTTTCAGTTTATAGCATCTTACAGACCACCCTCTCAAAGTCAGGAATCCCACTCGGCTTTCCTGAAAACATTGGAGAACATGAAGATTTCTCCGAACACCATTATATTGGGCGACTTCAACTACCCAAACATAGACTGGGAGCACTACTCAAGCCCCAGCACCTTAGCCCAAAGGTTCCTGGAAATTATAAACTCAAATGCTATGGAACAACTAGTCACCACTCCCACAAGAGGGGATAACACACTAGACCTGATCATTACCAACATGGGGACTCTATGCTCCACACTTGAAGTATATCCCTCATTGGTAAGATCAGACCATAAATTAATTTCACTGGATGTCCACATCCCGACCCCACCCCCAGCTCAGAAAACCACAGTGAAAAACTTCTCAAAAGCTAACTTCTCACTTCTCAAAACCAAAGTGGAATCCTTCAAGGCCGCAGGGCCAGTGGAAACTACGGCCCAAACTGCAGAATCCTATATAAAACGCATTCTACGGACATCTCCAGGAATGCATGGATCATGCTATCCCAAACAAAACCAAAACCCAATCGTCCAAAGGCAGGCGTCCAGTCTGGTGGACCCCAGCCATAAATAAACTGTACAACAGAAGGAGGAAGATACTACATGATAGAGCAAAATCTCTAATAGGGAAGGCATCTCTGATCAGTACTAGCAAAAAATTACGATCCCTCATAAAATCCTCCAAGGCCAGCTTCGAGAGAAAAATTGCTCAGGACACTAAAGACAATCATAAGGCTTTTTTCAGTTATGTTAGGAACCTGGGATGCAACTCCCAGACTTGTTCTGAGTTGATTCTAAACAACAAAAAATACACTGAACCCACAGACCTCGCCAATATCCTGGCAGACAGGTTCAGTGCAAACTTCTCCACCCCCCCCCCAAAAATAGAGCAAGTATCTATCCAGGCAGAGGGCTGCCTCCCAAACATCTCTGATGCTCAGGTGAAGGTTGCCCTCTCCAAAGCAAAAAACACTGCTTCCATGGGACCAGATGGCATCCCAGGTTGTGTCCTACATGAACTCCAAGAAGAACTAATCCCTCAAATAAAACAGCTGTACAATCTCAGCCTCACTACAGGATATGTGCCCACAGAATGGCGTACAGCAACAGTGGTCCCACTCCACAAAGGTGGAGCCTCTACGGACCCTGGAAACTATCGCCCCATAAGCCTGACTAGCTTAGTCTGCAAGGCTATGGAGAGGATCATCATGGAGCTTATAAACAAAGACATTGGGGACCTACAGACACTAGATCCTACCCAGTTCGGCTTTGTCAAGGGCAGATCCTGCCTTTTGAACCTGGTTGACTTCTTCGAAACAGTCACCAAAGCCATAGATGAAGGGAAGGTAGTCCACACAGCCTATCTGGACCTAACAAAGGCATTTGACACAATACCCCACTCGGGCATCATAGATAAGCTATCCAACTTAAATATAAACCCCTATGTCACAAGATGGGTCGCAAACTGGCTCAAAGACAGAACCCACAGAGTAAGAGTTGCTGGAGCCATGTCAGACTCGAAACCGGTCACAAGTGGCATCCCACAAGGTTCTGTCCTGGGACCGCTCTTGTTCGGTATATACTTTTCCGAGGTACAGGCCAACGTAGGAGGACTATGGCTCACCAAGTTCGCAGACGACTGCAAACTAGGCGCCATAATCAACTCTCCAGCTGACACAAACAGCCTTCAAAAAGGTCTCACAGAGATGGATAACTGGTGCCAGAGCCATGGTCTAAAGCTAAATGCCAAAAAGTGTATAGTCATACCCTTTGGCAAAACAATGTGCCCACAAATTACCACATAGGCGGTAACCCATTAAATACAGAGAAAGAAATTAGGGATCTGGGGACCCAAGTTGATAGCAATCTCTCCTTTGACAACCACATTGCCAAAGTGGTTAGAAAGACCTTTTACATAGCCCACCTCATCATGAAAGGATTCACCTCTAGATCAAGAGAGGTAATCATGCCCCTTTATTCATCCCTCATCAGGCCCATCATAGAATACAATGCCCCTTTTGGGATGTACCTTACCCGACACCTGCAGCAATTAGAAAGACCCCAAAAGTACCTCACCAAGAGGATCAAGGGACTCAAACAGATGCCATATGCTGCTCGGTTAAAAAAACTCCAGCTCTGCTCAGTTGCATACCGCCTACTTCGAGGCGATCTATGCCTGACATATAAAGCTATGTCCAATCCAGAATTAATGGACATGCTCCACCTCAGTAAATCTAAATCCCTTAGAGCCACACTCGAGGGACTTGAACCTCAGCACTGAAATAAATAGAACTTGCTGGAGGGACAGATTCATAACCCAGAAGCTCCCTTCGCTCTGGAATAGAATTCCAATCCATGTTAGGCAGAGCACCTCACTGAATCTCTTCAAGAAGAATCTTGATGAGTGGATGGGGGATCGTAGGTTTGTCCCGGGGATTACTTCCGTGTCACTATTAGACAGAGGCACAGCAAACTAAACCTTAAAAAGGGCACAGTATACTCAAATCAAGGGGTGGCGTAAGCCAAACAAAATCGGGCTAGGCTTATAATTGCCCCAGGGCAGATAGCCTAGTATGAACCTATAAACCTATGAACCTATAAGGAGAAGGAAGAGGTTAGGTTATAGAGCAGGTACATAGCCAGGAAGAGTTGAGATGATTTTTCAGTATTTATTTGAAGGTGGTGGTGCTGCCTATGTTTCTTATAAAGGTGGAAGCGAGTTCCATAGTTTGGCGACGGTGAAGGAGTAGAAGAGTTAACCAGCAGGTAAGGTGGGCTTTTCTACTTTTCGAAGTAGATGATTTCCAGATCTTGGTTGCCTGGTGGGCTGGTATTTGGCAAGTAGTATTGAGAGAGCAGGACAGTCTGTGGGTCTGTAGATTATTTTGTGTGCTGTAGTTAGTTGGGTGAATGAGAGATGGTGGGGGGGGAGTTCCAGCCATCCTAGTTGTTTTAGTGAGTTACAGTGGTGGGTGAGAATTTGGCCTTGGTGGCAAATTTGGCTATTCTGTTGTAACACATATCAAGTTTGGATTTTGTAGAATTTTGGATATTAGTGAAAAGAGGGGTACCATAAAGGAGAGAGGGTAATAAAAAGGTAGTTGCAAGGGTTTGTCTAGTAGAGAGGCTAAGCAAGTGTTGGTGCCTGCAGAGCATACCAAGGTTTTGGTGTGTTTTTGATGTTATTGTTTATGTGAAGGCCAAAGTTAAGGTTTTCATCTATAATAATGCCTAGCATTAGTGTGTGGGACAACGTATATAGTGGTACTGTCTTGGGCTTGTATAGTGAAATTTTTTTATCTTGTGGAGTGGTTTTCTTAGGGGTAAAAAGTACTAGTTTAGTTTTTTTTTCAGATTTTAGGGCAAGATGATTAAGCATCCAAGATTTAGTGGAGGTAAGGGCATTCTGGGTGATTTGCTGGATTTCAGCGCTGGAATTTGCAGTGCATATTATTGTAGAATCATCAGCATACTGGATTATTGAGCATTGTGGGAGAGTGGAGTGAAAGTTGTTAAAGATGCTAAATAAGAGAGGTCCAAGTATGGAACTTTGGGGTACCCCTGTGGAAGTATTGAGGGATGGAGAGTAAAATTGTTTCTGTTTGGTGGATTGGTGCCTATTGGAGAGAGAGCTGTTAAACCATTGTAGGGTAGGTTTGGAAATGTGGAGGGTGGATAATTTATAGAGGAAGATGGTGTGGGAAATGGTATCAAAAACGTTGGAGAGGTCGAAGAAAACAGAAGCTATTATTTTGCCAGAGTCCCGTGCCCGGGTAACTGTATCAAAGAGGGAGAGGAAGGCACTGATGCTGCTGTGTCCTGGTCTGAAACCATGCTGAGTGGGTGATAGAATTTGGTTTTCAATTTGGTTGAGGAGTTGGGCATGGATGAATTGTCCTAGTATTTTAGAGAGGGGCAAGTGCTTTGAGACGAAAGTTTGTGGTGTCTGTGTTGGTGCCACCTTTATGTAAGGGGAGAATTAATGCTTTTTTCCAGATGTCTGGGACAAGGGATTCTTTAATTGATCTGTTAATGAATGTGCTGATGAGATAAGCTATAGAGTTTGCAGTTAGGTGCAGGAAGTGTGGGGATAGATTGTCAGGGGCCAGAGTACAGGGTTTTAGCTTAAAAATTTTTTTATTGTGGCAGTGGGTATGAGGGAGAATTCTAGGTTAGGGTTAAGGGTAGACTTGTTTTCTGGGATGATTTGGTCATCAGCTGTCTTGGTGGTGGTGCTGTTAACTGTGTAGGAAAGGTGGCGGTTAGGTTAGCTATGGTGTCAATGAAGTAGGAATTGGAGGGTAGCAAGTTCAGTGGGAGTTTTTTGTGGGACAGGGGATGGATTGCTTTGAGAGCCTGGGTGTAATAGTTGGTTAATGGAAGACCAGCATTTTTTGAGATTATCTTTATGTTGGCTTTGTAGGTGGAGGAAGTGTTTTTTTTTTTATTTCTGGTTGCGTTTTGCCTGGTCATGGAGTTGCTTGTATTGTAGTAGATTTGAGGGGTCTTTATTTTTCCATGATTTCCAGATTTTATCCCTTGTGGACATTACTTCTTTGGTGGATTTTGAGAGCTAGCTTGAATGGTTATGTTTTATTTGTTTTTGGCAGGTGGGTGCTTGCCTATTTAGAAAGTCTATGAATGTTGAGTTAAATAATTCAACAGCCTCACTAACTGGTAGGAATCTGAGGGGTTCCCAATTTACTTTAACTAAGGTTTCATTAAAACGGATGATTGGAACTTATTCAAATTTCTGGTTTATTTGTATTGGTGTTGGCCTGAGGTTGGGGTAGATTTGCCTAGGATATATGCTGGGTGGTGGTCGCTAATGGTATTGGGTAGTATGCCTGCAGTGGTGATATTGTTAGGGTGGGACAATAAGATCCAGTCTATTGTGGAGTTATTTTTGTGGGGTCTGGTGATGTCTTGAATTAGTTGGGAGAAGTTGTAAAGGTTTGTTTTTTGAAGGGTTGTTTTAGGCAATGTCTATCCAGTCAATGTTTACATCACCTAGGATGATGGTTTCATTATCTAGGTTTTGGGATGTCCAGGCAAGTATGTTCTCTAATACTGGTATGTTGTTTCCTGGAGGAATATACAGAGCAATTATGCAAATATTGTTATGATTAAGTTTTAATATAGCGATTAATACT
The DNA here is from genome assembly GCF_019279795.1 of Protopterus annectens. Classification (NCBI taxonomy): domain Eukaryota; kingdom Metazoa; phylum Chordata; order Ceratodontiformes; family Protopteridae; genus Protopterus; species Protopterus annectens. Next base: position 152,912,752 of record NC_056725.1, on the reverse strand, counting down.
TCGGCTAGGAGAAGTTGGGTGTTGGTTTTGAGTAGGGAATTAAAGTATATTTGCTAGGGAAGAGTATTGCTACTCCCCATCCTCTCTTGTGGGGCTGATTGGCTCTTAAGCATGAGTAGCCTGGGGGGAGAAATTTGGTGTCTTTTACATATGATTTCAACCAGGTTTTTGTAGCTGCTATAATATCAGGGTTATTTTGTGAAATTCACGCCTGGAGTTCAGGTATTTTGTTTTTAAGGCTTGAGATTTATGGTTGATAGCATGATTTGTTAGGAGTGCTGAGGCTGGGGGGGGGGACGGGTTGAGCCTGGGTTGGGTTGTTTATCACCACACTGGGATGTAATGCTTTGGCAAGTTATGTGACTTATACTTGTCAGGTTTTTTTTTCTAGAAACTAAGTGTAAATATATTGAAGGAGAATGTTAATGCAGGAGTTATTGGTCACAAACTGCAATAAAATACTTATTCACCCAAATTCAGTTGAATGAATTATAAACATCCTAAAACACATATTTACAAAGTGCTCCACAACATTTAGAAGCTTAAAAAAATGTATCTCATTTTCAGCCAGATCTTGTAGCACCAAGATGCAAATGTTGAGTGGGTTTTACCAGGAATTATACAATGACCGCTCATTAATATTACAAAACGCGTGCGCTGATTGTCTTGCCTGCCCGTTGTAGATCCCACATTATTCCAACGGAAAAAGGTCTGGTCTTTTGTCCATTGGTATAAAGTGCTCAAAACATTTTTTTTAACAAAAAAAAAAAAAAAAAAAAAAAAAAAAACAAGAATAAAAGAGCAACGGAACTTTCTTTTTTCCGTTGCTTCCATTTCAAAGCACTGATGTACTGGGTATGCATGGGACGCAAGTCCCATACGCACGCTAAGTACATCAAAACAAGGAAGCAGTGTACCACAACCAGCGGAAGAACAGTAATGCGCCATTATACAAAGACATTATTTAAGAAAAGTAAGTTTTTTTTTTTCTTAAATAATGTCATTGTATAATAGCAATAACCGACTCTGTGGTTGTGGTATATTGAAATTTACCCACGGTTGGCTTTATTTAATCACTCAGGCTTCGCCCTCGTGATTAAACCACACCAACTGTGGGTAAATCTTCAATATACCACACCACGTTGTCGGTTATTGCTTAATTAAATAATGGGTTTAATATGAAGCAGATGATTATTGTCTGATTTGGAAAGCAGCAATGAGTTTCACGTCTCCACTGAATTTCATAGCAGAAAGAATCCTTAAAACAACTGAAATAGACTGTTTTTAGAAAAAGTTTAAAAAAATCAGTAAATATGCAGTGCTAGTAGTTATTAACCTTCTGACTGCTTAGCTTATAATAATATAGGTGCTGTCAGTGGTTTGCAGCTGTCTTCACTTGATCTGTTTGTTCACCAAAGCTTCATTCATTGTTTAGTTTGTCTTTTTGTTTAGTAATGATCCCTAGATGATGATATGGTGGAATATGGAGATAGTTCAACAGATCCCTGGAAATTGAAATCTAATCATTTCCCTACGTGAAGGGATTGTCGTCCTTTAAATCTCTTGTTGAGACAGTGGAATTCTCTTTGGGGTCATTGCTATGTGGTAATTTTGAAGCTAGATGTTGAAATGCCTTTGTTGGGTTGACCCCTCATCCTGGCTGCGGAATACATTTGTTGAAAATAAATTCATTCTCCACTTCATCTTCATGTACACAGGTACCACCCTTTTGTTCATTGATATGTGAATTACCTACAAATGGGATTAACATAAGTATAATCAGATAAAGTAACTAACTTCTACTCCCTACCATTTGGCTGGAAATAGCAGAATACAAAGCACTTGACAAACCTACTTTAAAAAGGTTGTTTTTGCATGACTTTCTTCTAGGATAACATTAGTTGCTGCAATTATTCAGAGACATGGATTTAACAGTAGGCATAGCCTAGATATAACAATTAAATCTGTAGAAATCTGCATGCAGTGTGGCATAGTTTGTTTGATTGCTCAATGTATCCAGGAATCCAGCAGACACTTTTTTTTTTGTGCTGTCCTGGCAGGACACAATGATGTGACCACATTATTTTATTTATTTACATTTGTTTACCGAGAAAGCCCAACTGGGCCAGAAGCCCATTTTCAGCGGAGGCCCAGGGAGAAAAGCTTCACAAAAATATAAGCAAAATACAATAATTAGATAGATAAGATGCAGAATACGTATCTTCTAGTTAGTCTATACAAAGTAGTATTCAGTACAGTTTTCTACTAGATACTGGTTTAAAAAGAAAAACACACAAGCATTTCAGTGAAGATCCCTGTGAGAAAAAATAAAGTTAGTAGTATGTACATATTAAATAATAGTTATAAACAAATGAGATTCACTTGTGTTTTTACCTACTTCTTTTTACTTTTGCATCATCTTAAAATACTCAATTGTATTTATTACTGCTTGGTGTAACTCATTCTAAGCCTTTTGGTTTAAACACTTGGGCTTCGGACCAGTTAGTTGTTTTGCACTGAGAGGGTTTGTGGTCTGCACTGTTGTGGCAGAACAGGTAGCTTACATCCTTCTAGGTTGAGAACTGCTGATTGAGGGCTCAGTGTCTGTTATTCTAAAAGTGTATTAATTCTGGTTTAAGCACTTGGGCTTTCAAGCCAGTTATTTTACATTAAGAGGGTTCGTGGTCTGCACTCTTGTGGGAGGAGAGGCTGGACTCTGCCCTTCTGAGCTGGGAATTTCTGGTTAAAGGCTTATAGTGCATGCATATCTGAACTGTTCCTTACTGAAGTTGGTGCGCCTTGTTTGCTGTGGCATAGACTGGATTCGGACCTGCTGGATCTAGCTTTGTTTGTGTAACTTGAGCACTAATCCAGACATTCTCTAAAGTATTCAATGGTATTTATTACTGCTTGGTTGTAACTTGATTAAAGTGTAGCTATCATTCAAGTCTTTTGGATTAAGCACTTGGGCTTCAGAACAGTTGTTTTACATTAGGAAGGTTTGTGGCAAGCACTGTGGTGGCAGGACAGGTAGCTTTCATCCTTCTAAGTTGGGAACTGCTGATTGAGAGCCCAGTGTCCAAGTGTATTAGTTCTGGTTTAGGCACTTGGGCTTCAGGCCAGTTATTTTACATTAAGAAGGTTCGTGGTCTGCACTCTTGTGGGAGAAGAGGCTGGACTCTGCCATTCTGAGCTGGGAATTTTCTGGTTAAAGGTTTATAGTGCCTGAATATTTGAACTGTATCTTACTGAAATTGGTTCACCTTGTTTGCTCTAGCATAGACTAGATCCAGGCCTACTGAATCTAGCTTTGTTTATATGCTTGTTGTTTGTTTGCTTGTTATTTCCTGGAAGCTAATTCCACCTAATACAACTTCTCAGCTTCTGTGGATCACTGGTGATATCTGCATTGCTTACTGTACTTATTTCCTTGTTTCACTTGAAAGAAAGTTACTGTTTGTCGTTTTGCATTTAGTTACTTGTAACACATTGCACTCAAGTTACCTGGCACTTGCTCACTAAAGCAATTATATAAGTCAGCACTAAAATTAAAAGCACTACACCCTCACTCCCCACTGGCCCTTGTTTTCAATTAAGGATTTCCCAATATTATTCTAGCATGTCCAAAGGTCAGTTGTCAATCTCCTCTCCGGTCCAGCTGGTGAATCTGGGAATCTTGAGGCAATGTTATAACTGCCTCATGTACACAGACAACCCTCTCCTCCTCCCACAGAACACAAATACTTGCGAGAGATGCAGCTATTTAGCCAAACTGGAGGCTGAGCTCTCTCAACTCAGGACTGGCAAGACCAGGCAGGAGGAGAAGGCAACTACACACACCACAAAACCAGCCTCACATAATGCTACCACTCCACTGAATCAAACACATAAACACACAAAGACATACTCGGAGGCTCTGAGTAAAATTTTACCTAAACAGCAGAGGCCTCCAAAGCAGACACCCAAACAACTGCTACCTCAAGACACCCCACAAGCAACACATAAACCACAAAAGCAGTGTGCAAAGCAGTCACAGCCCTTAAGGCCAAATACAACACCAAACATACTTGTCATAGGTGACTCCATAGTCAGACACACTGACGTCCCACTCACCAGGCTGAACAAGGAGAGGGTCACAGTAAGCTGCCTATCGGGCTAGAATCCGCCACATAACACAAGCACTCGGGTCACTCCATGGCAAGTACAAATATGACACAGTCATTGTCCATGCTGGTGTGAACGACCTGAGACGTACCTCCCTGGACTACATGAAAAGAGACATAGAGGAGCTCTCTGATTATGTAGCCCAGGCAGGTATGACCCTAACCCTGAGCAGTATCCTTCCTTCACCAAGAATGATGCCACAATATAGAGACAAGATGATCAGCTTTAACAATTGGCTTAATGTCTGGTGTCATTCAAAGGGATCCAGTGTCTGTCTGCCTGGGATGACATGCTTGACAAGCCACGCTGCTTCAAGGGACGGCTTGCACCTGTCACCCTGGGATTCCGGATATTGGCTAAGGCTCTTGCCACCCCATAGTGCCTTTTTAGGCAAGGCTCAAATTGTAAACCTACCACCCTAGAAAAGAAAAATGGGAAGAAACTGAGGGTAATGCTGCTCAATGCCAGAAGTCTAAATCTCAAAATGCACACACTCGAGGCCCTTCTCAGTATGGAGAACATCGATGTCTGTGCTGTAACTGAAACCTGGTTCAAGGCTCCTGAGAGCACCCCGGCACTATTAGGTTTTACCTCATATCATACGTTCCGGCCCCAAAACCCGGACCACACCACAAAAGGAGGGGGCGTATCCATATTCATAAAGGATACTCACACCTCCAGGTTGGTGACAACGCATCGGAAACCATCCAGGTGCAACTAACCATAGGCAAAACTGCTCTACAAATTGTAGCATGCTACAGGCCACCCTCTCAAACTCAGGAACCCCACACAGCCTTCCTGAAGACACTGGAGGGTATAAATGTATCTCCAAACACCATCATATTGGGTGACTTCAACTACCCGAATATAGACTGGGAACATTACTCAAGCCCTAACTTTCTAGCCCAACGGTTCCTGGAGTTCATAAATTCAAATGCCATGGAACAGCTAGTCACTGTTCCCACGAGAGGAGAAAATATACTAGATCTCATTGTCACAAACATGGGGACAAAATGCTCCACACCGAAGTATATCCCTCATTGGTGAGATCTGATCATAAACTAATCTCACTGGAAATCCACATCCCGCCCCACCCCAAGCAAAAAGACCATAGTGAAGAACTTCTCTAAAGCAAACTTCACACTACTCAAGACTGGTGTGGTATCCTTCAAGGCCCTGAGCCAGAGGAAACCACAACCCAAGCTATGGAAGCCCTTACAAATGCCTTCTATGAACACCTCCAGGACTGCATGGATCAGGCAATCCCAAATAAAACCAAGACTCTTTCCACAAAGGGCAAACGTCCAGTCTGGTGGACCCCAGCCATTAACAAACTTTACAATAAGAGGAGAAAGCTATTACATGATAGAACAAAATCCATAAAAGGGAAGTCACCCTGATCATTATTAGTAAAAAATACGAGCACTCATAAAATCAACTAAGGCCAATTTTGAGAGAAAATTGCCATGGATTCAAAGGACAATCATAAGGCCTTTTTCAGCTATGTTAGGAACCTGGGTGGAAACTCCCAGATATGCTCAGAATTAGTCCAAAATGATACAAAAATCACTGAACCCACAGACATTGCCAACATACTGGCAGACAGGTTCAGTGCAAACTTCACCCCTCTCCCCTAAAGGAGAGATAACTATCCCAGCCGAGTGTAGCCTCCCGGACATCTCAAATGCGCAGGTGAAAGCTGCTCTCTCTAAAGCTAAAACACAGCATCAATGGGACCGGATGGTGTCCCCGGCTGTGTGCTACACGAGCTAAATGAGGAATTAAACCCGCATAAGGCAGCTTTTAATCTCAGCCTTACCACAGGATACGTGCCCAAGGAGTGGCGTGACGGCAACTGTGGTCCCACTCCACAAAGGCGGTGCCTCACGGACCCTGGTAATTACCGCCCCATAAGCTTAACAAGTCTAGTCTGCAAAGCTATGGAGAGGATCATAATGGAGCTCATAAACAAAGATATAGGGACTTGCAGACATTGGACCCGACCCAGTTTGGCTTTGTCAAGGGAAGATCATGCCTTTTGAACTTGGTTGACTTCTTCAAACAGTCACCAAGGCAATTGATGAGGAAAGGCAGTCCATACAGCCTACCTTGACCTTGCAAAGGCTTTCACACAATACCCCACTCGGGTATTGTAGAAAAATTACCAGCTTAAATGTAAACCCATATGTCACAAGATGGGTTGCAAACTGGCTTAAGGACAGAACCCACAGGGTTAGAGTTGCTGGCGCTGGGTCAGACTCCAAGCCGGTCACAAGTGGTGTCCCACAGGGCTCGGTCCTTGGCCCCTATTGTTTGGCATCTACTTCTCAGAAGTACAGGCCAACATGGGAGGACTTTGTTGACAAAGTTTGCAGACGACTGCAAACTGGGCCATAGTGGAAAGTGCATCGGACACGGATATCCTTCAGAAGGGACTCACGGAAACAGATAGCTGGTGCCAGAGCCATGGCCTGAAGTTAAACGCCAAAAATGTATAGTCATACCCTTCGGGAAAAACAAGGTAACCCCAAGCTACCATATAGGTGGCAATCCACTAAGCACAGAAGAGGTTATCAGGGACCTGGGGACCCAGGTTGACAGTGGCCTTTCTTTTGACACTCACATTGCTAAAGTGGTTAGAAAGACCTTCTACATTGCCCACCTGATCATGAAGGGATTCACATCCAGATCTAGTGAGGTCATTGTTCCCTGTACTCTTCACTTATCAGACCAATGATCGAGTACAATGCCCCATTCGGGATGTATCTCACCCGACATCTGCAGCAATTGGAGAGACCCCAAAAGTTCCTCACCAAAAGGATAAAGGGACTCCAAAATCTGTCATATGCTGCCAGATTGAAGAAACTCCAGCTCTATTCAGTCGCATACCGCCTGCTCAGAGGTGACATGTGCCTGACATACAAGGCCATGTCCAACCCGGAATTAATGGACATGCTCCACCTCAAAAATCCAAATCCACCAAAACCACTAGAGCAAGCGACTTAAACCTTAGCACGGATATAAATAGGACGTGCTGGAGGGATAGATTTATCACTCAGAGACTCCCTATGCTGTGGAATAAAATCCCGGTCCATGTGAGGCAGAGCACCTCGCTGACTCTGTTCAAGAGAAATCTAGACCTGTGGATGGGAGATCGTAGGTTTACCCCAGGAATCAACTCTGTGTCACTGCTGGACAGAGGCACAACAAACTAATGGGCACAGTATTTTTTCATATAAGGGGTGGCGTAAGCCACAATAATTTGGGCTAGGCTTATAAATGCCTTAGGGCAGATAGCCTAGTATAAACCTATGAACCTATGAACCTATATATATTTTTGAGTAGTAATAAACAGAGGAGAGGGAGAAAATGAGATAAGGAGTGAACAGTGTGATGAGAGAGTTATAGATATCTTGTCAGGTATGGTGCAGGAGCAATGCCAGTTCTTGGATAAATGTTCAAACAGTAGTTAGGTAGTAACTAGATTCAGGTGTGTTTTGGAGGGCGTAGAGTAGAGAGTTCCATAATTTGGTTATTGGGTTTGAGGATAGGGCTTTACTGTGAGTGTTAGCTTTGTTTACTGAGAGAAAGTTTTTGTCTTCAGATCTTAGACTTCATGGGCATGATTTTGGAACAACAAGTTCCTTGAGGGATGAGCAACTGTCAGGGTGGAAGATGATATTGTGTGTGAATTTAAGTTTGTAGAGATGGAGAAGGTTAGGTAGCTTGAGCCAATTTAATTTACGTAGAGCAATACAATGGTAAGTTTGGTGGGGAATGTTGGCTGCGAAGCGGGCTGTTTTGTTGTAGCAAGTTTCCAATTTGGTTGTCTGATTTTTTTAAGTTGGTAAAGAGGGGGAAAGCATATAGGAGCATACAGAGGAGGAAGGTTCTGGGTATGGCTAGTCTGGCATTGTCAGTGAGGAATGGCTTGCTTCTGTATAGTGAGCCAAGCTTGATGTGAAGTTTCTTAATTGTGATGGCTATATGTTGGTCAAATCTGAGTTTGTTGTTGATTGTCACACCAAGCAGTTTTGTATGCTCAACTGGTTGGGTGACTGTGTTGTTTGCTGAAAGAATGGTGAAAGGAGGTGTGGTTGCTGAATGTTTGCTACTGGTAAATAGCATTAACTGTGTCTTTTTGGGGTCGAGGATTAGTTGTGATTTACTTGGATATGTTTCTATATCATTAAAAGCTTGTTGGGCTACTATTTGGAGGTGTGGTAAGGTATCTGCTCAGCAGATTAAAGTTGAATTGTCTGCATACTGAACTACTTTAGTGTGTGTTGTGGATGAGGCTAGATCATTAGAGAAGATGGTGAAAAGAGGGGGTCCTAGTATGGACCCATGGGGGACTCCGATCATGACAGGCAGAAGTGGTGAGAGTTTGGATTACCCATCGTACTGCTTGTTGTCTGTCAGAAAGATAGCTTGCGAACCAGGAGAGGGAAGTCTTTGATAGGTTTAGTGAGGTAAGAGTACTAAGGAGTTTCTGATGGGAGATAATGTCTAACACTTTTGGCATTTCTAGGAAGATTGATGCTACTTGCTGGTTTGAATTTCTCAGTTGGTTGATGGTATTAGAGAAATTAATTAGGGCTGTGGTGGTGCTGTGTTCCAGTCTGAAACCATATTGAGAGAGAGAGAAGGCTGTGAGATAACAGGTATTGTAATTGAGGGTGGAAACATTTTTCCAGAATTTTGACACGGGGCAAAGATGGCTATGGCTCTGTAATTGTTTAATTCTGTTGATTTTCCCCCTTTATGTAGAGGGGTAATATAGGAAGTTTTCCATAATTTTGGGACATAATTGTTCTGCTATAGACCTATTTACCAGAATGGAGATAGGCAGAGCTATAGCATCAGCAGAAGGTTAGAGGTACTGATTGGGGAGTTGGTCAGCTGCCAAGAAAGATTATTTCATTTTTTCAGCATTGTTGTTATGGTGTTAGCTGGGACAGGTTTGCGGTCAAAAGAGTTGTTGTTAGTTTCCACATTAGGTGGAAGAGATGGTGGGGTGGAATTGTTCCCTGTACTAGTCTGTGGTCTTGCTTTCTGAAGCCTCCAGTTGCCCTAAATGATATTCTGATAGCTTGAAAAGTATACAGTACTAGAGTGGCGTGATACTTGCTATACAAGACATCTGCTGTGTTTTTTTTTTTTTTTTGTAATTTGGAGACAAACTGGATACATCAAGGTATGAGCTATGTTTAAAAAAATTATTGTAGTCTGCACTTGGAAAAGAGATTGTATTGGTATGTATTGTCATGTCATTAATGTGCTGAGGCTATTGCTGGGTCTAGGTAGAGGGGCTTATACAAGCAGTGTTTTTGCCTGTATGCATGTAAATTGAAACTATTTTCAAAGAACAAATAATTGTAACATTTATTGCTGTACAATGCAGCTAAATACTAAGTACTGACCTTCTAAATTTCAAAATCAGATGCTGTTAAACACTTTAGATTAATGCTCATAGCAGATGAAGCAACCATGAAATGTTTGTTTTAGGTAAAAATGCTTTATGGTTAAGAACAATGCATGAATTTTAGCAATCATAACAGGAACTAATTAAGTAATAGATAAAACTAGTGCGTCGCCTAATGTGGCCTATGTCATCATCACAATAACACTTTGAATTATGCAGCCGATCAAATGCCCCATAATTCAGTATGACAAGTTCACTGCTGTCCATTATCAAAGTTTGCGTTAGTTGTGTTAATGAATAGCAGTTAACTGGCAGTACTGAGTGATGTGGAACTGCTTCTGTCCTATACTTCAAATTCATTGCTTCTGCCTTATATAGGTAGAAGATCATATAGATTCTTTACATCCTACTGTTGTGGTTACAGATATGCATAAGACAACACAAAAAAGACAAGCCAGCAGGGGGATTCCTCAGAGCTGCTGTCAGGTTATCACTTAACGTACCAGTCAGAAAACTGAACTTAAAGTAATAAAATAATGACTTGATAAATCATCACAAAAAGTATACATAAATTGCAGTGATTTTAATCACACTGGATAATCTTAAAGCAGAATGGTATTGTTCGAGGATTCTTGTACAAGCAGCTAATATCAGGAGCATGGGATGAATACACTGAGATATAATCTATGTATTTTAATTAATTTTTGAGCCCAGTGGATGCTGATCACTACACAGTCTTGCATATTTACTGCCTGCCCTTTTGGGCAAAAGCTGATGTTGGTGCAGACATCATACCAACAACTATTAGGTTGTTTTTGCTTTATGCCATAATTTTCTAGCAGAGGCCTAGCTATGTCCTCAAGGAGTGGGTGTCCAGTGTGTGCATTATAGTTTCACACTTGTGTCATGCATTTGATAGAGCCCATGAAGCCACCTTGCTTCCTTCTGAGCAGGTCTCTATCAACAGCTCTTCAGTCTGTGCTGGTGATGCACCATCATTTCTCTTCATCCCCATCTGGTTTTTAGTACCTTGATTGCTAATTGAACCAAATCATCTGGTCTTAATCAGTGTGAATTATAAAATGTTAAGGCAAGCTCTGTCATTTGAATGAGTGGTTAAACCAAGGCCCAATCTGCCGGAATTGGTGGTATTCCAGGTGGATATAAAACATCGCACAGCAGGGAAAGTTCTGTTCTGTTTTGGTCAAATTTTTTCTAGTCTGTAAATGTCACGTCCTATCTTGCATGAAAAAGGCCTTTGCTAAGTTTTTTTTTTTTTTTATAGGAATAACACCATTGATGTTCTTCATCTCACATTGCTGCAGTCCTTACACTTGGGTAGTCCGCTGTCCTCGGTCGGCCCGAATATCAAAGTATAAGGCTGACGTCGGTCAAGGCGCATTTGACTGACATCAGGACGTCAGGGTACAAATGCGCATGACCGACGTCATATCCTCAGTCTTTTTTGCCGCATGGTCCGATGCAGAAGCAGCATTGCAAGTGCCGGTTGGCGTTCTGAAATTGTTCGATTTCGGAGTTTCAGACCGAGTCAAAGTTGGCTAAGTACCCCGTTGGGGAATATTTTAGTTTTGTCTTGGCTCAGTGGTTTACCGGATGTCAGAAAAAGTGAATAATTGTATTTCTTGTGGGAAACAGATACCGCATAGAGACTACCATACTTTGTGTATTCCTTGTTTCGGGCCTGAGCACGACGTTGTTGGGTGTCGCTCTTGTGCTAGATTCAATAAGCGCACTATTAAGAGAAGATTAGATTGTGCCAGGTTAGTCTTCGGGAAGCGGTGCAATTATAAAATGCCGCCGGATGCTCCGGCCGCTTCTTCGAAGAAGCGCAAGGACAAAGCAGTTAAACCTAGGCTAGAGGAACCGTCAGTAACGGACGCCAGTTCTTTAGAGGTGTCGGTGGAGCCGGTGGTTCCACCGGAGGTTTCTTTGGGATCCCAGGGAGAGACTTTGTTATTGCAGGATGTGGCCTCTCAGGAGGCAGGCCAGGCTGATTGGGCTTCTCAGGTTACTATACTCCCCTCCCTGCCTAGGGTGGTTAGGCCCTCTCCTTCTGTTTCCAAGGCTTCTCCCAGGGGCAGGCCAGGTTTAGCTTCAGTTGGTGTTACCCCTAGCTCTTCAGGAACTGTGCCCAAGAAGCATATGCTTAAAATGGCAGAAGATTTGATTACTTTGATTAGGGGTTCTATGCCCCCTCCTGATAAGAGATCTAGGGTGGAGCCTGAGCTAGGGAGTTTTGAGCAGGCTTCAGATGTTTCAGAGTCTTCGGCTGAAGACTTGCAGGAGTACTCTCCTTATTCTGATTCTGATGTGGATGATTCTACTCCTTCTGCTTCTCCTCCTGAGGATTTTTCTTTTCAGAAACTCTTCATTCCATGAGGGAGCATTTTAAGTGGGAAGGTCAGGACTTCTCTGATTCCAGGAAAAGGCTTAGGGAATTTTTGTTTTTACCCCAGCATAGGCCTTTGGCTATACCTCCTGTTTTGGATGTAGTGGAAGATGTTTTACAGAGGCTTCTCTTAATCCTGATTCTTTGCCTCCTGCTCCTGTTAAACCGGATAGGTATTACAGGGTGCCTGAAGCTCATAAGTATCTTTTAAGAGTCCTAGGGCGGACCCAGAAACTGTTAGCCAGGGGCCTAAAGGTGTTAAGGCTTCTGTTGTTAAGAATCCGGTTCCTGCAGACAAAGAGGCCAGGGCCTTGGATAGATGGGGAAAGAAAGTTTATACTTCTTCCACTCTTGCTATGAGGGCTTTGAATTGCCAGTTTCACATGTTGAAATACCAAAACTATCTCCTTTCACAATTGAAGTCTAAGGTTGATGCTCTGGCAGAAGGTATTGATTGTAAAGAGTTGCAAGATTTAGTACATGTTTCTGAACAGGTGGGTAAGCATTCTTTGCAATGTGGTTTTGATGCTGTACAGGCCTCGCCTAGGGTGGCTGCCACTGGGTCAGTTCTTCGCAGGCACGCCTGGCTGAGGGATCAAAATTTATCTGAACATGTTAAAACAAGGATTTTAGATGCTCCTTTACAATCTGACGTGTTGTTTGGTCCTCCTGTTGAGGCAGTTTTAAAGAAAATGGAAGACAAGGCTAAGTCTATGCAGACCGTTAAAGATTTTGCAGGTCCAGCCTCCAAAGTTTAGTAGAAATTGGCCTACTAAGGGGTGGACATATCCTTCTTATGATTCCCAGTCTAGGGGTAGATCTAGACGTGGTAGGGGAAGAGCTCAGGGCTCTTTCAGGCCTAGAACAGGGAGTTCTCCTGCACAGTCTTCGGGTGAGGGCAGGGGTCAGTCCTTTCGTAAACAGATCCAATGACCTACCTTTTCAGCTGCCAGAGCCTTCTCGTCTGGCAGCACCTTTGGGAGGAAGGTTGGCACTTTTCAAAGAAAATTGGAGTCTAATTACCCAAGACAGATGGGTATTGGATATCATACACCACGGTTACAGGTTTTATTTCCATACCTTGCCTCCTTTCAAAGGCATGCCAGACGTTCCTCCTCAACAAAGAATAGAGGCTCACAAGCAAGTTTCTCTGTTACTCCAAATAGGGGCCATACAGCCGGTCCCTATGCCAGAAGTGGGCCTAGGATTTTATTCTCGCCTGTTCCTAGTACCAAAGAAGGGGAACACGTGGAGACCAATTTTGGATTTATCTACCCTCAACACTTATCTGGACATTCCCAAGTTCAAAATGTTGACGTTACAGCAGCTTTTACCTCTGCTGGGCAAAGATCATTGGATGGTAACTTTGGATCTCAAGGAGGCTTACCTTCATGTTCCTATCAGACTAAGTTGCAGGAAGTATCTGCTGAGCTGGGACTTCTCACTATCAGTTCTCTGCATTGCCCTTTGGCTTATCTACTGCCCAGAGTGTTCACGAAAGTTCTGGCTCCAGTGATAGCTTTCTTCAGGCTAAAAGGAATACAGATCTATCCTTATTTGGACGACTGCTTGATTCTGGCTCGAGGAAGGGAAGAGCTTCTTCATCATTTGGAATATGTGATAGCAGTGCTAAGATGCCTGGGGTATTCTGTGAACTAAATAAAGTCCAGTCTAGTACCCTCTCAGGACATGTGCTTTCTGGGTGTGAGACTGAATACAGCATCCCAGATGGCCTTTTTAACCCCGGACAAACAAAAGAGTCTATCCCTTTACTTCCATCAACTATCTCATCAGTCCGGGCTGACTGCAAGGACAGTCCTTCAAGCCTTAGGGTTCATGGCATCTTGTATTCTGGTGCTTCCCAATGCCAAACTGCATATGAGGAAGCTGCAATGGTATCTCAAAAATGTATGGACACAGCACTGCCAGGATCTGGACACTGTCATTCAAATAATACCTTGCATTCAAAAGGAATTTTTGTGGTGGGCTCAGGAATGTCACCTAAACAAGGGACTCTCTGTGACCGGCCAGAGGCGAGTCAGATTTTAACGACAGATGCCTCAGACAAAGCTTGGGGAGCTCATCTAAATGGAAAGTGGATACAAGACAAGTGGCCTGCCAGACTACAACATCTACATATCAACCTGAAGGAGATGTTAGCAGTCCAGTTTGCATTAATAGCTTTCAAGGAGTTACTTCTTCCAGGGCAGGTGTTGATTCTAACAGACAACACAACTGTCATGTGGTACATCAACAAGCAAGGGGAACGATTCTTATCCTCTATGCAGGCAAGCAATGATTTTGTGGGAGACTGCTCTCAGTTTACAGCTCAATCTTCAGGCAAGGTTTCTGCCAGGAGCACAGAACTCCTTAGCAGATGTGTTGAGCAGACGAATTATGGATCCCCACGAGTGGAAATTGGATCCTCATGTATTTCAGAAATTGACAGTGTCATGGGGAACTCCAGACATAGATCTGTTCGCTTCTCCACTAAACCATCAGCTGCCAAAGTTTTGCACAAAAGGTTTCATCCCACAGCTTGGAGAGTGGATGCTCTTTCTTTCAATTGGAGCAATCTTCATGTGTATGCCTTTCCACCTCTGCCTCTCCTCCCAAAGGTACTTCTAAAGGTCAGACAGGACAAGCCAAGGATGATTTTAATAGCTCCAGATTGGCCTCGACAGCACTGGTACCCATTACTGAGAAGTCTAGCACGGAAGCCTCCATGGCCTTTGCCTTCGATTCCTCACCTGTTGTCACAGGAGGACAGCCATTTGCTCAATGTCAAGCTTCACTCTCTGCACCTAACAGCCTGGCATATTCTGTTTTGAACCATAGTGGGCCTCCACTTCCTCAGCAAGTTTTGAATGTTATTTTGGAAGCTAGAAGGCCTAGTACAAGGAAAGTGTACGCAGATAAATGGAAGAGATTTTTATTTTGGAGTGCAGCAAAAGATTTTGATGTTTCTGGGCCTAATTTGAGTGTGGCTCTTCAATATCTTACTGAGTTACTGGACAAAGGTTTGTCTTTCTCTTCTATTAAGGTTCATGCTGCAGCAATTTCGCTCACTATGATTGTGACCCACCATTGTTTTCTCATCCTTTGTTCAAGCAATTTCTTAGAGGGGCAAAGAATATAAGACCCCCCACGAAAAGCTCCTGCTCCTGCTTGGGATCTCAATTTTGTGTTGGAGAAACTCACTCTACAACCTTTTGAGCCTGCAGCTACTTCTGAGTTGAAATATTTATCATGGAAGACTGCTTTTTTGTTGGCCATTACCTCTGCAAGAAGGGTTTCTGAATTGCAGGCCCTTATGGTGGTTGAGCCTTTCTTGATTTTCCATAAGGATAGGGTATCTTTACGCACTAATCCTTCCTTTATGCCTAAAGTGGTTTCTAGTGTGGCTTTAAACCAAACTATTCATTTGCCTACTTTTTATGCAAATCCCCAAAATAAGGGGAAAAGATTTTGCACACTTTAGATGTACACAGGCAGTTGCGATATTATTTGGACAGAACTAAAGGGTTCAGGCAGTCTCAGCAGTTGTTTGTTTCTTTTGCTTTGGGTTCTCAGGGCAAGCCTGTGTCAAAACAAACTATTTCTAAGTGGATTGGGTTTTGCATTGCTTTCTGTTATTCCCATCATGGCAAGGAGATTCCAACTGGGATTAGGCCTCATTCCACTAGGGCTACTGCCACTTCGACAGCCTTTTTGAGGGGTGGCAACCAAGGATATTTTGGAGGCAGCTACTTGGAGTTCAGTGCATACTTTCTCTAGGCATTATCACCTACCACTTTACTCTAAATCCAGGGCTGGTTTTGCCACTGCTGTTTTGCAGGGCATTTTGGCAGCTCCTGCTTCCTTGTAGTTTGGCCATCCTCCCTTACCTCTGCTTTGGGATTCTACCCAAGTGTAAGGACTGCAGCAATGTGAGATGAAGAACATAGTACAGTTTTGTACCTACCATAAATGTAGATGTTCAAGATCCACATTGCTGCAGTCCAATTTACCCTCCCTCCTTCCTCTCTGTAGTTAGAGGTGGTTGTGTGGGTTGGGTTGTAAATATTGTGTATATTGTATATATTGCACATATAACTAGTGCAGGGGTGGTTGGTTGTTTGTTTGCTGTCTTTTGGTTTTGACCTTTATGTTTAGGGTCTTCTGACATCTGGGGCAAGAAAAGACTGAGGATATGACGTCGGTCATGCGCATTTGTACCCTGACGTCCTGATGTCAGTCAAATGCGCCTTGACCGACGTCAGCCTTATACTTTGATATTCGGGCCGACCGAGGACAGCGGACTACCCAAGTGTAAGGACTGCAGCAATGTGGATCTTCGAACATCTACATTTATGGTAGGTACAAAACTGTACTTTTCTCTAGGTGTAACATAGCTAAAAATCGTTCTGGTTTAAAGAAACAGATTGATGGTACCATTGATGTTTACTGTAAACATGTGTGTGCAGTTCTGTACTCGAGTCTCTGTATGTTATTACATTGTGTAGAATGCTGTCCCTAATGGCATGTGGACACTCATTGCTCTTGTTTTCAGAATGTGTAACACCTTTTTGACATTGAATGTGAGGCCATTTATAATGTCCAGCCACAAGGACAACCCAAATAGATTTGTAGAGTTTGTTGGTCCTTCAATTTTGCATGAAGTGCTCAGTGTAAATTCATCAAATTTTCAACTGCATTTCTGGATGCGGTTATTTTTTTTGGATGTGTCTTTATGTACATTTGCTTGTGTGCTTGTGTATGCATAAAATGCACGTGTATATCGCTAAGGACAGCACACAGTCATTTGTAGGGTTTCAGTGTGTGTATAGTTTTCCACATTTGGCTCAGTGGAAAAGATACTCATGTTTACATGTTGTATATGGATAATTGTTTTCTTTAATTTTGAATGAACATATCTGTAACTACTTTAACTTTTGTTTTCTTTATGCACAAAGATGTTAATGGTAGACTGTGTAATAGTGTAAATATTTGACATATTTTTGCTGTTTTCTAAGATGAATATTTGCTTCTTATCCTTCTCATTTGTAGGAATCCTTAGTCGACTGCTACAAACCTACAGAGGTAAGCTTGTATGCTTATAAAACTTCATATTTCCTATAATTTTATAATTGTGATGTCTTCAGATAAAGATCTTGAAATGAAAAATGGATTCTCCACTTCAGTTATAAAGCATATGATCTGGTAGCTGTCATTCTCACGGACATCCCTCATTCGGGAATAGGCACGTAAAGTAAAACAACAGGGACAAATAGGTTTTGCTCTGACTAGTTTGGTAAACTGGTCTAATACATCAGTGTCATGCCAGAAGTGATTGCCACTCTCTGTAGACATACTCCTCCAGAAACTGCTCCTAGGTGGTTCTCAGTCTGTCTCAGAACAAGTTCCCACAGGAGACTTTTCTGTGGGAAAAAAAAAACGATTCCTTTTTCAGGCTCGCCATTGTTTTTGGTATATAATCTCTGCTGCATAATCATATTTTATATTTTATCTAGATTTCAGTATCATCATAGCATTATATTTCAGGTACCATAAGCCTTTGAGGGTTGATTGTTGGTGTATGAACATAATGTCCTTCAGTTTTCTGCATTAGGATCCGTCAGTTCCCCCTTTTGCGGAGTCATTGAAACATCTTCCTGATTTCTTGCTACTGATGGATTGTATTTTGTGTTACTTATTTGACTATGTTTCTAATCTGTGGCAGATATTTACTTCAGAATCCATTTTTTACACAAAAGTTCAAGCAGTGACAAGTTCCATTTGAATTAGTAAGTCCATGTAGGTGGTAAAATGAGCTAAAATGTTTAGAACCATGCCCTTTAAGAAGCTTGACATGTTTTTGTATTTGTCCGATATGCATATAGCTTTACGGATGTTTATCTTTTTAATGTGTGATGAATGTATGAACAAATTTGCAGTTTGTGTCTTTTGGCTTTTCCCGGTTAGGGGTCGCCACAGCGGAACTCCAGTCCACTAATGATTGGTAGTTGAGTTTTACGTGCTGAGTTACCAGCCCTGCCGCACAACCTTCAATGAAGATACGCCCATTCACGCAAGTCTCCACGCAGAAGACGCTCTAGCTGAGAATCGAACTGGACAGCTTCTTACTGTGAGGTGACAACGCTACCGCAGCACCACCACCGCGGGTTATGAACAAATTTGCAGTAATGACGTCAATTCACTGACCATGAGTAAGACATTCATTTGAAACTTTGCCCACAATGGAGCTTTATCAGAATTAAAGAAGAAAGAAATGCCAGTTAGTAAACAAGGTTTATTTTTATTCTGAAGTTCCAGTTTGGGACAAAGACTTAACAATTCTTTATTATGCGAGACATTACTCATGGTCATTGACAGTGCTGTACTTTTCTTATTTTTATCTATATTACATTCATAAGGGGTACTTGTGAAGCTGAGGTGGTGCAGCAGTAGCGTTGTTGCCTCACAGCAAGAGGTTCTCCCATTTGATTCTCGGCTGGAGCGCCTTCCGTGTGGAGTCTGCATGTCCTCCCTGTGGTCGGGTGGCATTCAAAAGACATGCGTAGAATGGGCTTGCCTTCTTTGAAGGTTGGGCGTTGAGCTGGCACCTTGGCACCTGTAAAAAATCTACTGCCAATCATTAGTGGACCGGAGTTCCGCTGTGGTGATCCCTGACTGGGAATAGCCAAAAGAACAACATTCATAAGTGATACTTAAAAATTTGATCACAATGAACAATGACTTCATTAGTATCCGATTTTACCCGATCAGGTATCTTTTGTCATTCATATTTTAAGTACATTATTACCATACCTCTCAACTGCCCAGATTTTTGCCTAATATTTTTGGTCTGTTCTTCATAAAAGCTGTGGTTGTCTGGCAAATCACCGAGAATTGAAATCAGAAAATAACATACATTTGAGTTTCGGACTTCATACCCTTCAAAAACTGCATGCTAACAAAATCCTGTTATTCTAGCAACTTTCTAAGTTTATAAGAACAGTATTTAAAATCTGTCCCTATTTTCAGGCCATTATCCCCTATTATTTTAGGCTTTGTCCAGATTTCCTCTGTTAAGTGGTTGAGAGGTATAGTTATTCCTCTTTCATCCTTTCTGTTTCAATTGGAAGGAAAGTCCTAAAAAAGGGAAGAGAATGAGCAAAATGTGCAGGTGTAGAAAACAGTATCTGTTTATAGGTTCATAGGTAGGTACTAGGCTATCTGCCCAAAGGCATTTATAAGCCTAGCCGGAATGTGTTGGCTTTCGCCACCCCCTTAGATTAGTTCCCTGTGCCTCTGTCCAGAAGAGCCATTGAAGTGATCCCTGGGGTAAACTTTGTTTCCCATCCACTTGTCGAGGTTTCTCTTGAAGAGGGTTAGCAAGGAGCTCTGCCTAATGTAGATTAGAATCTTGTTTCAGAGCATGGGAAGTATCTGGGACAGGAATCTATCCCTCCAGCATGTCCTATTTATTGTTGTGGTGAGGTTTTAGATCCCTGGAGCATGTGGCTCGATGGGGATATGGTTTTCTTTAGGTGGAGCATGTCCATCAATTCTGGGTTGGACATGGCCTTGTATGTCAGGCAGAGATCACCTCTGAGTAGGCGGTATGCAACCGAGTACAGCTGGAGTTTCTTCAGTCGAGCTGCATAGGGCATCTGCTTGAGGCCAGTGATCCTCTTGGTGAGGTACTTCTGTGGTCTTTCCAGTTGTTGCAGGTGTCTTGTATGGTACATCCCAAATGGGGCATTGTACTCTATGATAGGTCTGATGAGTGATGCATAGAGGGGCCCAATGACCTCTTTTGATATGGATGCAAACCCTTTTGTGATTAGGTGGGCCACATAGAAGGATTTTCTAACCACTTTGGCAATGTGATTATCAAAGGAGAGGTTACTATCTACTTGGGTCCCCAGATTCCTTATTACATCTTCTGTATTTAGGGGGCTACCACCTATGTGGTAGTTTGTGGATACTTTGTTTTTTCAAAAGGGGATGACTATGCACTTTTTGGCATTTAGCTTGAGGCCATGGTTTTGACACCAGGTATCTGTCTCAGTGAGACCCTTTTAGAGGATGACTTTGTCAGCCTGAGAGTCAATTATAGCCCCTAGTTTGCAGTAGTCTGCGAACTTGGTCAGCCATAGTCCTCCTGTGCTTGCCTGTACCTCTGAGAAGTATATGCTGAACAGGAGGGGTCCTAGGACTAAGCCCTGGGGAATGCCACTTGTAACCGGTTTAGAGTCAGACCTAGCTCCCACAACTCTTACCATGTAGGTTCTGTCCGTGAGCCAGTTGGCAACCCATCTCGTGACATAGGGGTTTATGTTCAGGCTGGTGAGCTTGTCTATAATACCTGAGTGGGGAATGGTGTCAAAGGCCTTTGCTAGGGCTAGTTAAGCTGTGTGGACCACCTTTCACTTATCTATAGCCTTGGTAACTGTCTCAAAGAAGTCCACCAAATTTAGGAGGCATGATCTGCCCTTAACAAAGCCGAACTGGGTAGGGTCCAATGTTTGGTGAATTCCAATGTCTCTGTTAATGAGATCCATGATGATGCACTCCATAGCTTTGCAGACCAAATTTAATTCAGATTTTGCTGTAAGAGCTTCAGGTTTGAAAAATCATAAAATTTTCTGCTGACAGATGTATATAAACAAACAAAAAAACTTGTATGAATATACTTGTTTTCTGTTGATGTTAATGTCGAGCTGGAAAGTCTTTCTTTTTATGTGATTAAAATGGATGTTCTAGCTCACACAAGGAAGACTATTGTGGCAATAAAGCAAAGAGGGTTAATGCTATAAGTTGCTAGTGACCTTCATCTGTCTCATTGTATTTTGTTGTGTGATTCCTTTCTCTCTACTTGTATAGTATACATGAATCTGAATGAGTCGCTTATTAGACTAATGTATCGAGTCACTCCTGAAAAGAGACTCTTATGCCAAATGGGTATTGTCGCTGAATGGATGCTTTACCTTCAAAGAAAAAGAATGCTAAATGCAAGTGTGTACTGTCACTGACATGCCTTTGTAAGCAATTAAAATGCATTTGTAGACGCAAATACAGGTGAAGATTTGCAGATATTTATCATATTGCTTTATCACTTAATCTGGTCAGACAGACTAAATGGGTAGTGCTGTGAAACTGCTTCTGTGCAGTTGTGGTGATGCGAAATGAAGCCTGCTTGTTTAATACTGGTAACATAAGGCAAAATGAATGTTGAGTGATAAAAAATGTGCAGAAGTGTTTTCTTGCCTTCATTTATAGAAGCATTTCAAACCTGATTACTTCAAGCAATATGCTTTTAAACTAGGCATATAGGGCCGGATTCCAAAAAGTGTTGCTCTCCGTGCAAGTCTGCCCTCATTCCGAAAAACATGTTCTCAGTGTAAGTGGCTTACTTCAGTGTAAGGCATATGGAAAAACAGGCTTACACTGGAGGCCAGATTCCAAATGACCTGAAGTCAATGTAAGTGGTCACTTACACTGTCAGCAAGTCTTTTGGAATTGTGCCCCTGATCTTTAAATGTGTACAGCAAAAAGAGTTTTTATACTGGCGCAGTATGTTTTGATGGATTCATCTAGGTGAATACGTCCGAGATGAATTCTTACATGTTGATAACCACACATGAGTTTATATTTCTCAATATTCTGTCTTTAAAAATATGTAATGCTGCCATTCATAATGTAGAATAAATGGGAAAAATGTGCAATAATTAGTAATATCTTTAAATAAGAACTCATATCACGGTTAAAACGTGTTATTTGGTATTTACGAAAAGTTTGAATCAGCCAGTTGGTAGTTGTCTGGTGATGTAAAGTTTGTTTACTGTTTGATAGAATACTGCCATGGGTCAGGTAATTACTTTTGTAGTAGAATTTGTCCTGTCCAGGGACGCATTCCTTCAGGTCACATACTTTTAGAAGGATCCATGATGTATTGAAATGCAGCCTTTTGAGTGCATGCATTTTGAAAATTCAAACCACCGAAAATAAATAAAACAATAAAAGGTTGCAAAGTGAAACAAAACATTTCCAGGTGTGATTGCTATAACCGAAATCCTACCATTTAAGGCTGCATTTGTCTGAATAGTGCTAGTGTTATGGAAAAGGTTGTTCTAAGATAAGGTATCTGGTTAAGACTATGGGCATTGTTGGAGTCTGCACATGTTAGTAAGGTGGTCCTTGCCCCCTAATCCTAAACAGACACCTTGCATTATAAAATTCCTTTCCATAATACTACTGCTATTCAGAATTTGGTCTGAATGCAGTGGCAGTTCATTTTGCAAGCTTCAAACAGGTTGTATTTGGATGGTTTTGCATTTCAGTATAACATCATGGGGTTATGTAAATAACAAACACTTCTGTAAGCACATACCAAAGAAAGAAAGAAGCAAAAAAGTGAATATACACACTGAGCGAGGTCACTGCAAAACAATGAAAGAATTGATTACACGTACTGTGCTTTCACCCCTTGTATATAATTGGACTTCAAAAACTTCATATTTTGCTAATGGCCATGCTACCACCATTACAGCATCGGCTAATACAGAGGATTAAGATTGTGAACTGTTATCAGTCTCCTTTCTATAATCTAGGGTACAGGGTTTGATTCCTTCCATCTCCATTTGCCTACTTTGTGACTCTGAGCAAGCCACTTAACTTGACTCTGCTCCCTCTTGCCTCAAAAGAGACATTTGTGTCCAGTGAGCATACCTGGTTAACAGATTTATTGGGGAAAAAAATCAAGGAGTTTACTCTTGTCACAGCTTAAACTGTTTAACATGGTTTCTTTGGGTTAGAAGGAGTTAAAGTTGTGATTCTCCTGCTGCGTAATGGATTTGAAAGCTGGCATCAAATAGCTTTGCAGTGATAAAACTGACATTGAAAGTGTATGCTGTGGATGATACAGTTTTGTGATATATATTTTATGTATCTAGAAATTCTGGTGAAAAACTCAAGGAAATGTATGAAAAACAAGCTTTACTACATTCAGAAATGATGAGCAATGGCTGTGACTACAAAAAAATAAAGTGCAGTTGCGAAAATAGAAAATTTATTATGTTTAGTGCTTTTTATCCTCTACAATTTAAGACTTCCTCAGATCATCTGGAAACATTATGTGGAAACCCTTTATATGTAATTAAATGAATTGTCTGATGTACTCTTACTACTAAACAGAGATGGTCAAACATAACCTAATCCTGTTAGATCATACCCATCTAACTTGAAATATCAAATAATACCGTACATAAACACGCACATACATGTGGAAAATAATAAAAATAATTATTTAAAGTTAATTCATAAGCACATCTTACAATGTAACATTCTTAGTTTAGCTGCTCTCAGTTTCAACACACTTCAAATAGACAGATTGTCATTGAGCCCTAGGATGTAGTTCTCTGTATTCAGAGTCGCCCATGGACTGCCCCTTGCTTTACGGCTAATCTGCTTCAGTACAAATAATTGAAACTACTTTTACTTGTGCTTAATCAGAGCATGTGTCTCAATTCAGTGGGAAATATCAGAAAAGTGTTCATAAATGCATTTTTTAAACATTTGTTCTATTTTTTCCTTATAAATGAGTCAAAATTCTGACAACAGGCAATATGTACTACCCTCTTATATAAAGTGTTCATAAATGCATTTTTTAAACATTTGTTCTATTTTTTCCTTATAAATGAGTCAAAATTCTGACAACAAGCAATATGTACTACCCTCTTATATAAACCATTAACCTTTTGCTGTCACCTTGATGTTCCTAGCTTTGATAAATTATATTAGCAGTATTGGTCGCATATTGGCATTGGGTACAAGCCCTATATTTAAATGTCCCTTCCTTTTGTTATTGGGATTATATTTAAAAGTCCCTTCCTTTTGTTGCTGGGATTATATTTAAATGTCCCTTCCTTTTGCTGTTGAGATTACTTCTATCCTGTTCAAGAATTTTTTTTCAGGTTTTGATTTCTTTTATATGCCAAATTCTTCTTGTCAGGGAGTGTAATGCAGATATCAGGGAAGTGGATAAAATACCCCAGTGCTTATTCACGATCTTCCTAATTTCATCAACTTCCTGGTTGAATCTAAAGGTGAAGTAATTACTGTCCGATTATGTTATCTGTGTTGGTTTTCGTCCTTTCCCTAAAAGCAGGGTATATATTATACCCTGCCCCCTTTTGTCTGGTACCTATGATTAATTCAAGAGAGTATCCTGTTTCCAAAAACAATTTTCCAATAAATTCACCTTCTTCCAAAAATTATTTTGTATTCAGATGTCCTTCAAGCAGCTCTAACCAGTTGTCCTTCAATAATACTTTTGTTTTGGTGGAAGGGGTGAGTACTAGTATAGTGCAAATAAGCATTACCAGTATAGTGCAAATAAGTGTTAAAGAATGTAACTTTGCAACTAATCTATGATATTAAATTTCTTCTTTTCTTAGTTTTGGTCAATCTTCTGTCTGATGGACACATCTGATGACTTTTGTAGGTAAAATTTAAGAACGTTACAGTATTTTGTGTGTCATCAATGAAATCAGTTAGTCATTTCACAGTATTGTTGAAAAAAATAGATGTCATCAAGGAACCTGGTGTACATACTCCAAAAAGAGAGAAAATGTAAAGTAAAATATAATTGGTTCCCCAGACATGGGAGAATATACTAGCATAGGGTGCAAAAGTTGCCCCCATTGCAACACTCTTGGTCTGATGAAAAAAACTTCCTTTCAAAGTAAATATTAATTGTTACATAATATTACCTCCACAAAGACCCTACATAATTCGATGTCTCTATTACTTGGAAAATCACAGGCTGTCATGGCGTCTACAGATAAGTTTTGGAATATCGTGGTATAGATGAAAAGAGAGCTACAGCATCTTCTTCTTCTTTCGGCTATTCCCGGTTAGGGGTCGCCACAGCGGATCACCTGTCTGCTCATGATTGGCTGTGGAGTTTTACGGTGTCAAGTTACCAGCCCGGCGCCCAACCTTCCTCAGAAGGCACACACACACACACACACACACACACACACACACACACACACACACACACACACACACACACACACACACACACACACACACACACACACACACACACCTAGGGCCAATTTAGAGTGTCCGATCCACCTACAGCATGTCTTTGGGATGTGGGAGGAAACCAGAGCACCCGGAGGAAACCCAGGCGACCACAGGGAGGACATGCAGACTCTGCACAGACGGCACCCCAGCCAAGGATTGAACCAGAGAACCTCTTGCTGTGAGGCGGCAATGCTAACCACTGCACCGCCGTGGCCGCAGCATCTGTGGTACCAAAAATCAGTTCATAGGTGACAGTTCCCAAAAAAAATCACAGGAGTCTTTAAGTATCTTATCATTAGTTAGGAAGAGTTTTAATTTGTTGTCTGTAAACAGTACCAACAGTTTTGTTTTTGACCCATTGGTTGTTACTATAGGTCTAAGTGGGGGATCCTCTATAGAGTCGTAAACATTGGGAAAACCTAATATTGCTGTGGTTAATGGTTTTCATAAAGATGTTTATCTAAAATCCCTTGCATATACTGGTCCTTAATCATAAAGTCTGTCTTACTGTATGTAATATAAGCCTTGCTAATTAAGGCATTTGTCTATTTCCCCGCTTTGTGTAAAATGTTTTAACATATGGCCTTCATAACCTAATTTATCCATGAAAACCAATAGTCCATCTTTATCTGGTTTCATAATTCTTAACGATGTTCATCGTGCATATAGCTGCAGTCATAACAGATGGGTTCTCCTGCCGTCAGGCGGGTCCTCGGTCGGCTGAATTCCAAAGTCTAGGTCCGGCGTCGGTTGTCGTCGCTTCTTCCCTGACGTCAGTGCGCCAGGGGTATAAAATAACCAGCCGACGCCATTTTCTCCAGTCTTTCTTGCCGCGCGGTGCCCGAAGCAGAAGCAGTTCGCAAGTGCCGGTCGGCCAGCTCCTGAAATTACGAAAATTTTGCAACCGAAGTCTTCTTGAAAGCCAAGTACCCCGTTGCGGAAACTTTTCTTGCCTCAGACCGATGTCAGACAAAGTTAATAATTGTATTTCATGTGGGAAGCAAATACCGCATAAGGATTTCCATTCCCTCTGTATTCCGTGTTTAGGCCCAGACCACGACGTATCGGTCTGTCGCTTTTGTGCCACATTCAACAAACGCACCATTAAGCGTCGGGCGGAGTTTGACCAGCATTATTTTGGCAAAAAATTTAACTATATTATGTCGTCGGATACTCCGACTCCAGTTTTGTCTAAAAAACACAAAGACAAGGACTGACACACGAGGTCCGCGGCCTCTACCGACACCACGCCAAAGCTGACTACACGTGGTCTGGTTCTCAGCGAGGCGCCTATGCAGCCCCTGACTACCGATGACACTACATTGGCGGTGTCTCCTGTGCCCGAGGTCGCAGGCTCCTCGGCCCACACCCCGACTACAGATACCGAAGCCACTCTTGGCGGTGAATCTCAAAATGTGGACAGGTCTACCTCCTCTCAAGGTGTCTTCAGACCTTCCTCCTCTTTTTCCATCAAGGCTTACACCAAGTCTAAAGCAGCCATGCATTCTAAGAGACAAGCTACACAGGGCCCATCTCCAGGCCCCATGCCTAAAAAACAGATGCTTAAAATGGCTGAGGATTTGATTACTCTTATCAGGGTTCTCAACCCCGGACAAAAGGCCCAGAGTGGAGGAAGAATCCCCCTCCTCTGATCAGGGCTGCATTATTTCAGAGCACTCTGATGAACAGGAACATTCTTACTCCCCTTTTGAAGATTCTGATGCTGAGGAGTCCATCCCCTCTGTCTCCCCCCCAGAGGATTACTCATTTGGGGAAACTTTACATACCTTAAGGGAACACTTCCACTGGGAAGGCCAAGATTATTCAGATTCCAAGAAAAGGCTTAGGGAATTTCTCTTGCTACCTCAGCACAGGCCTCTAGCTATACCTCCTGTCTTGGACATACTAGATGATGTGTACTCGGAGGCCTGCCTTAACCCGGATTCTTTACGTCCAGCTCCAGTCAAGCCTGACAGGTACTACAGGGTTCCTGACTCACACCAATTTCTATACAAAAGCCATGCTGCTGACCCAGAAAATTTTTTATAAACTCCTATGCACTCATCATTCTCAGTTTTTCTTATGGAACCAGACTTTTGTCTGTAGTGGAATCAACATTCATTAAGGATATTTACATCACCGATCATGTCTTATTGTGTTTTCCTTCTTCATCATCACACCACATTCATCCATTCCACAAATATTAAGGTAATGCTTTATTTCATATTTTTATGATTTGACATTTTTGATGGTATGGTACAGCATCTGGTGGACTAGTAATATATATATGCATACTTACTGTATGTCATTTCATTTCATTTTATTAACGTTAAATGTAACATAATTATTGTTTTTTTCTTCCTTCACAGGAAGTGAGGTCACAATTTTCTTATGAATATATAAGGACCAGCTTTTTTCTTGTGTTTTTCAACTACTGATGAAAGCTTGAATAGCTGAAACCAGTCTAGTTCTTATATAATAAATCATATGTATCAGAACCACTCGAGGTGCTGGCTTTTTTTCTCATAATTGTTCACAGCAGCTTGGTTGCCGAGCACCAGCCGTACTTGCTAGCTGGATTCCTCCCAGAAACTATCTCACAGGGCCCCAAGGGAATTAAGGCCTCCACTGCTAAAAATCCATTACCTTCCGAGAGAGATTCCAGATCCTTAGAAAGGTGGGGAAAAAAGGTATATACCTCGGCCACCTTAACCATGAGGGCATTAAACTGTCAGTTCCATATGCTAAAGTACCAACAGTTTTTGTTATCACAATTGAGAAGTAAAATGTCACAACCTGAACAACCAGACTTGAAGGAGTTGCAGGATTTGATGCATAGTGCAGAACAAGTGGGTAAACATACCTTACAATGTGGTTTTGATGCTCTAGAGGCCTCATGTAGAGCTGCTGTTACAGGATCAGTCATACGTAGGCATGCCTGGCTCAAGGAACAAACTTTACCAGATCATGTCAAAGCTAAATTGCTAGATGCCCCTCTACAAAAGGATGTATTATTTGGTGCTAATGCTGAGGAGGTATTAAGGAAAATGGAGGAAAAGGCTAAATCAATGAAAACAGTGAAAAATTTTCTACAGGTACAACCCCCACGTTTCAGTAGAAATTGGCCTTCCAAAAATTGGTCCTTTCCAGCCACGGACAGACCTCAAAGAGGTAGATACAGGCGCCCGAGGGGCAGAGGGCAATCCCAAGGATCGTTTAGAGGCAGACAATGGCAAGCTCCTACACAAAGAGGTGGTGAGGATAACTCGTAACCATTCAGAAAGCAAGCCCAATGACTTTCCCCTTTGCATGCCAAGCAAGACTCAAATGGCAGCACCTATAGGCGGAAAACTGGCATTATTTTCAAAAAATTGGCATATTGTCACAAAAGACAAATGGATCCTGGACATTATAAACAGAGGCTACAGATTCCATTTTCACACCCTTCCAAAAATGAGAGGCATTCCAAACCTGCCACACAATCAAAGGGCAGAGGCACAAAGACTAATTTCAGATCTCATAGACATGAAAGCTATTCAAGAGGTACCTACGCACGAACAAGGTCAAGGTTTTTATTCCAGACTATTCCTGGTACCAAGGAAGAGAAAAGATTGGAGATCTATTTTGGACCTATCCATCCTAAACACATTTCTACTCGTACCAAAATTCAAGATGCTCACTCTACAGCAGCTTCTTCCCATGCTGGGCAAGGAGTCTTGGCTGGTAACATTGGACCTCAAGGAGGCATACCTGCATGTCCCAATCAGACAAAATTGCAGAAGATACCTCAGATTTCTTGCAGGTTCAACCCATTATCAATTCTCTGCATTGCCCTTTGGCTTATCTACTGCACCCAGAGTATTCACGAAATGCCTGGCATCAGTAATTGCCTACTGCAGACTTCAAGGGATACAAATATACCCCTATTTGGACGACTGCCTGATCCAAGTGGACAGCAAGCACATTCTTCTGAAACATCTGGCTTATGTAATAATGTTGTTGAATTCTCTGGGATACACAGTCAACAAAAAGAAATCAAGGTTAATACCCTCTCGGAAAATAATTTTCCTGGGTGCCAACTTGGACACAAACACCCAGATGGCCTACCTTACGCCAGAGAAGCAGGGGCAACTAACTCAATACTTCAGAACACTAGCAAATTGCACCAGGCTGACTGCAAGGAAAATCCTGCAGGCTCTGGGATTCATGGCATCTTGCATCTTACTAATCCCATGTGCAAAGCTGCATATGAGGAAACTTCAATGGTACCTGAAAAACCTATGGTCTCAACACAGCCACAGCCTGGAAACAATAATACCACTAATTCCATGTCTTCAAAAGGAATTTCTGTGGTGGGCTCAAGCATGCCAAGCAAGCACAGGCCTCCCATTCAGCAAGCCTCAAGCAAATCAAGTCATCACAACAGACACCTCGGACTACGCCTGGGGGGGCGCACATGACAGATCGGTGCATTCAGGGCAAATGGTCCCAAAAAGAAAAGCACCTACACATCAATCAAAAGGAAATGCTAGCAGTAATAAATGCTATTATAGCTTTCAAAGACGACCTGCAACCAGGTCAACTATTGATAAGGACGGACAACACCACAGTAATGTGGTACATAAACAAACAGGGAGGAACCTGTTTCAGACTGGCCATGTCACTTTGGAACATGGTCCTGGACTTGCAAATCGAACTACAAGCACAGTACTTGCCAGGCAAGGAAAACACACTGGCAGACAACCTAAGCAGAAATATGACAGATCCACATGAATGGAAGTTGCATCCTCAAGTTTTTACAGAGATAATTCAAGCATGGGGAAGGCCAGACATAGATCTCTTTGCCTCCCACGAAAATCACCAATTGACAAAATTCTGCTCAATGATTTTTCATTCAAAGGCCTGCAGAGTGGACGCTCTCTCTTTCAGTTGGACATCAATGACAGTTTATGCCTTCCCACCTCTTCTTCTGCTGCCCAAAGTTCTATTAAAAACCAGAGCAGACAGACCAAAGATGATTCTCATTGCTCTAGACTGGCCAAGACAACACTGGTACCCACTCCTGAGGAGCCTGACACATTCCCCACCATGGACCCTGCCTCTATTGCCTCTTCTTCTGACTCCACACAGCTTCAAAACTCTTCACAGTCAGCTAAAAACACTCAATCTAGCCGCATGGAAGATTCCTTAGCATCACAACAGACCCTACTCTCCAAGGAGGTGCAGGATGTCATTTTGGAGGCCAGAAGGCCGTCTACCAGAAAAGCTTACTCCGCAAAATGGAAACGGTTTTGTGTCTGGAATGAGAAAAAGGGCCAGGATCCTGGAAAACTGAATTTACCTCAAATATTACAGTATTTAGCTGAGCTGCTAAGCAGTGGACTTTCTTTCTCCTCCATCAAAGTCCATGCCTCAGCCATTTCTGCAGAATACAACACTAATCCACCCTTATTCTCTCACCCCCTCTTAAGACAGTTCCTCAGAGGGGCTAAGAATCTAAAACCCCCAAGGAAACAACCAATACCTGCTTGGGATCTCAATTTCATTCTAGAAAAGCTGACCTTGCCTCCTTTTGAGCCAGCTGCCTCATCAGATTTGCAATATTTGTCCTGGAAAACGGCTTTCCTTCTGGCTATTACCTCAGCTCGTAGGGTATCGGAACTACAAGCTCTCATGGCTGTGCAGCCTTTCATCATCTTCCATCAGGACAGAGTTTTCTTACGAACCAACCCGTCCTTTATGCCAAAAGTGGTATCCAGGGTAGCTTTGAATCAGGCTATACACTTACGTACCTTTTATCCTAATCCTCAAAACAAAGGGGAGATATTGCTACATTCCTTGGACATCCACAGACAACTGCATTATTATTTGGACAGAACAAAGCCTTTCAGGAAATCAGATCAGCTCTTTGTGTCCTATGCTATAGGAGCTCAAGGAAAGCCAGTTTCCAAGCAGACTATCTCAAAATGGATAGCCCACTGCATACGCTTTTGCTATTCTTTTCATGGCAAAACTGTACCTACAGGCATCAGATCTCACTCCACAAGGGCCACGGCTACCTGTGCAGCTTTTCTCAGAGGAGTCCCTACCAAAGATATTTTGGAAGCAGCCACTTGGAGTTCTGTGCATACCTTCTCCAAGCACTACCACCTTCCATTATACTCCAAATCTAGAGCGGGCTTTGCCACTGCAGTCTTGCAGGGCATTCTGGCTCCTCCTAGTTCCACCTAGTGCCTACCACCCCTTTCTTAGCTTTGGGATTCTACCCATCTGTTATGACTGCAGCTGTATGCACGATGAACATAGTACAGTTTTGTACCTACCATAAATGTAGATGTTCGAGTGCTAATACAGCTGCAGTCCAGGTTTCCCTCCCTCCTTCCCTTCTTGGGACAGGCCTATTGGCTAACACCTCCTCATGTTACCTGATTGGGGTATTCATTCTTGATGTATTTGCTTGCACTACTGTATTTTGATTATATTGTATTGCTTTATCACACAAATTTATGTATTGCCTTCCTTCTGGGGGCACCTGACATCTGGGGCAAGAAAAACTGAAGAAAATGGCGTCGGCTGGTTATTTTATACCCCTGGCGCACTGACGTCAGGGAAGAAGCGACGACAACCGACGCCGGACCTAGACTTTGGAATTCGGCCGACCGAGGACCTGCATGATGGCAGGAGAACCCATCTGTTATGACTGCAGCTGTATTAGCACTCGAACATCTACATTTATGGTACGTACAAAACTGTACTTTTTGTTGTTAGATTTATTGAATAAATTATCTTCCTTCTCATCTAACTTGAGATGCATATGTTTTCCTCTGTTACAGTACCAGCTAACATCCTTTTTATCAGGTTCTCAAATAATGTTAAAGCTGGGTATATGGGGGGAGGTTGTAGGTGCATTTTCTTTTTGACCCAATAAAAAATATTATGCATAGTATCTTTGAACATGATATTAAAATTTAATCTCTTAATAAACAGTTTTAAATCTATTAAAAGGTCCACTATGTCCAACCACTTGGAACAAATTGAAAACATTTTTAAATAGTGTAAAATGTTTGTGTCCTGTATTTAAACTACTATAGATAAAAATATTACAATTGTCTTGATCCTGGATTCATTCCGATAGTCTGTCATATCCTTCCTCTCTTTTTTCCTCTTCCTTAGGAGCTGTCTTAATTTAATACATTCTTTGAGATACGAATTTTCAAGCTGCAGGGAATGAAAACTTAATGTGAAATTTATTCTGTTGACTGAATTTATATTTTTATATATGTATGATTTTAAATACATGTAGTTTAATTGTGTTATCGTAGGTCAGTGTATATCTTAGAGGTGTAGTGTTTAATTAGTCTGAAATGAAAAAGTGAGTATCCTGACGGACCTGTTGATGAAAAAACTTGTAGTTGTGTAATTATTTTATTTTAACAGAGTATGTTTTTGTCTTTTATCCTTTGTGAGCCATCTGCATTGCTTGTGATATTACAAACTTCAGGATATATTAGAAATGTCAATTTTTTTACTATATTTGGAAAACTATGGGAGCATGCGTGTAATTTATTTTATGTACTTTATAATGTTTTTTATTTCAGTTTTCAAGTGCATAGTTGACACCTAATATAGAGGGTGGGAGAGAAAGGTTTACTGGGGATATTTGAAGGAATTAGGAGGCCCAGTTACACATACACATTACTTTGATACTAATTAAAATCTACCCATGTACAAAAGGATTTTTTTTCTTTATGTAACATATAGACCACTTAAAAGATAAAGGATGGGACCCTCTTCATCTCCCTCAATAAATTTATACTTGACAAACATTCACAAGTTACAAAGAGTGTGTCAAACAAATGGTATTTTTGTACATGCCATCAGTTTAAACTCAACAAAATCTGATAAGATGGAGCTAATCTATGGATAATCATCTACACCACAGATTTGAACCTCCCTGAAACATTCATGAGTGTTGTAACAGCTACTGCTCCAAGTGATATTGCTGCTAAAAAACAGTATGGGACTAGTTCATGTATACCTGAAGAATTCGAAAAAAAATGACACAGTAAAATCCTCTGTAAAAGGCCATTTAGTGAGCTCGTCAGAAGCCACTTATAACCCCCATGGACCAGTAGTCAGTAATGAAAAAATCCCTGCCATGTTCTTTGCCAACTAGCTAGAACCACTTTAACTCCAAAGGCAGTAGGTGCTAATGGGAAGATCATTCCCATGTGGTTCTGTCACCTAGCAAGCCCTCTAATCTCTTGTTATCCTGCTGTTCGGGTGAAGATGTTGTCAAGATTCACAATACAAGCTTTTGCAGAGAGAAGGAATCAATTCCCTTTCCAACAAACCGGCCAGCCTAAGATCTCCAAAACCCACTACGTTAGTTAAACAAGAAATAATTCCGTATCTTACATTTGTTGTAATGTGAATAACAAAACTCTGTGGAAATGTATTCCCATCTATGGCATGTCCTTCCAGATGTGCTTCATTCCATCCTAATTCCTCTATATGAAGGTTAGGATACATCCCGTCCTTTCCACCACATAATATCTGCACTGAATGTCCTCCATGCTCATGTGTTATTGAATCTATGGACTGTAGTTCCTTGACACTGCACGTCATCAGTAAGGGATGTTTCTTCATAAGGAAGTAAGAAGTTGGTGCCTTGTGCTACCAGGCCTGCATTAATAGCCAAACCAGTACCCTACACCTAAACAGTAGTCAGAAGCTAGCTGGTATTAACAGCAGTCCCAGAATTTATCACATACATGAACTAGTATTAGGGGTCATTGACTGGACAGTCACCTTCACATAGTTATATTACCCAATACCACTACTACCACAGACCACATTGCTGTAGTAAGGTTCTAATATACCCCTTGTACAGATGATGCTGAGTCAAGGGGAAACGAGTTATATCCAAGAGTAACCCATGAAATAATCAAGGCACATGATATAATGATCACAGTAAACCTGTGACTCGTGTTCTTGTCACAAGCATTCATATGTGGCTTCAGAACTGTAAAGTAGTTAATTCTGCCAACACCATATAAAGACAGTAAACATAGCAGATGAACACCTGATTGCAACTACAAGAATGTTGTGGACAAAGTTATGGGAGACTCACCATCAGTATGTCTCCACAAGGCTCTATTCTAGTAGGAGATGCAGTTCAAGGAACAGTCGAGCATGTTTTACCAACCACTACTCACACATTCCAAGTAGCGCTAGATGTACATCCACAGAAAGGAAGAAAAAATGCACCCTGGATAGATAAAATAGCTGCTGGAATTGGTTTCAGTCAAGCATATATTTTGTGCTTTTTTGATGTTTAGTACCAGTGCATTTTTTAAGCCTCATAATCCTAACATAAAACCTTTGTAAATGTACATTTTAGGAGGCAACATGCTGCATAACTTGGCTGGATCAGAGAGCACCATCAAAATAGGGAACCGTCATAATGATATAATCCCACCAACTGGACTTTTTTAATAGCCTAGGAAACTAGTTTGATATGAAAAGGATAAAAAACACACTGGTGATGCCCAGATAAAATCACCAAGACCTTTATTAAGAATACAAAATGCAAATCTTCACTGACTAAGTGCTTTCACCCTGGTAGGGCATCTTCAGAGTCAGTTTTCATGTTTCATCACAGTCTTTAAATACACCTTTCAATTAACAATATAATCAAAAATAATTAAATGCAATAAATCCATCATCTCAAACCTTCGGAATTTAACCCTTGGATTGCCAATTAAACTGCTTTGTGTACCCTTCAAAACTGTGACCTTCCTCATACAATATAAAATACTATAACAAAACCCAAGATAATATAACAAATACTACTTATCCTAACTCAGTGGTATTTACAGAAAGTAACAATTAATAACCAAAAAAGAGAAAAGAAAAGGGGGAAAAATTGTTGCTCATTTAGTATTAAATACAAGCCGCCTTGTGTTTCAGAATACATGCTAGAGATAGGGTGTCGTTAATGCCCAGAGCACTACTGGCATCCAAACGTACCTGCCATAGGCATTCCCTGACCTCCAGGATGGTTTTATAGTCTCCCCCAAACTCCCTAATATAAAGCCTATCTATGACAAAAAATAGAACAGTCTTTTGTGTGGTTATACAATGAATTAGTTGGTTTCGTGTTTTTGATATCCCTGTTGTGTTCTAGAATTCTTTGTCTCAACTTTCTTGTGGTCATGCCCACATAGAAGGCTGGACAGGATAAACAAGTAGCAACATAAATTACCATGTTGGTGTTGCAATTACAATAACCTGGGCTCCTCGACGTCCTCTTAAATTTCCCCACCGAGACATAGGGGCCATCGTTAATGTATTTGCATGCTTTACAATTGCCACATTTGGCCATCTTAGGTCTTTGACCAAAGGTCATAGGTGTTCTCTCTAGAAGCTCTTTAATGTTTAAACCCCTACTATTTATAAAAAGGGGAGATTTACCTAGTGTATCATGTAGGTCTGTGAGGACTGTGTTTTTCCATGTCCATTGGATAACATTTTTGGCTTCCATGGCTAGAGAATTGTGTTGTAAGACCATTCCAGTTGGAATATTCTTGTCTTTTTGTTTAGTAATCTTTGTATTGTTATTGCCAGCTTCCCTTTGCGTGTAATCCAAAATAGGCCTAAAATCAATAGCCCTTCTACTGGTGACATCCTGTTGAAGTTTGGTAAGCATGTCCAGGGGTAACCCCTTTGGGCAAATAAATCCCTCAAGACCTCCAGTTCTTCCTTGAATTTGTTGTCCTCACTTACAACACTTGATAACCTAATCATCTGGCCACGTTCTTCTTAACATAATAAGGATGACAACTGTCATAATGTAAAAATTAATTTCTATAAGTTTTCTTCCTAAATAAGTTGGATTCTATCTCTCCATCTTTAGTGTATAGTTGTAAATCAAAGCGGCTTGCATTTATTACTAAATGAACAACAATTTTTCCTCCTTTTCTTTTCTCGTTTTTCTTTTTTGGTTATTAATTGTTACTTTCTGTAAATACCACTGAGTTTGGGTAAGGCATATTAGTATTTGTTATATTATCTTGGGTTTTGTTATAGTATTTTATATTGTATGAGGAAGGTCACAGTTTTGAAGGGTACACAAAGCAGTTTAATTGGCAATCCAAGGGTTAAATTCTGAATGTTTGAGATGATGGATTTATTGCATTTAATTATTTTTGATTATATTGTTAATTGAAAGGTGTATTTAAAGACTGTGATTAAACATGAAAACTGACTCTGAAGATGCCCTACCAGGGTGAAAGCGCTTAGTCAGTGAAGATTTGCATTTTGTATTCTTAATAAAGGTCTTGCTGATTTTATCTGGGCATCACCAGTGTGTTTTTTTATTTTTACCAGTCTTACTACGTTTTTTGGAGTCAATAGTGATATGAAAAGGAGACTAGTAGAATAGTGATTGAAAGTGGACTGCATCAGAGAAACAAAATAGCTTTTCCTTGCGCCTTCCCACCAATATATTAAACAATCGAATGACGCAGCATATGCTTAGCACATTGCTGAAACTGCAGTGCAGATCAGGACAGATAGGGATTTAGAGTAACAACAGCTTTATACTTTATTTGTGCCCTAGTATAAAAGCGCATTATTAAAAAAAAAAAAAAAAAAAAAAGACTTTCTGTAGCACTACAGACTTAGATTATTGCCAGGCTCTGAGCAATCTTTGGTAGATACCGTTCACAGTTTTTACGTGAAACATACCAAAATCAAGATTTTGCATGTGAAATTTCATTAGCATATTGTGTAACACTTTTCTCCATTCCTTTCTGTAAATGGTCATTGCCCAGTAATGGCAGCCCCAGCCAACAATGTATAACATATGAAAAGTAAACATTCTTGCTTTGTATTTGAAACTTTTTTTCCTCATGGTTTCTGTGCACTTATGGTTGCTTATATTTTAAATTCTGTTCCTGCAGTTGCAAACTTGTCTGCTATTAAAACCTTAGTGGCAGTACTCTGCTTGATATGTTCCTTTCATTTTGCATCATCCAGCACATGCAGTGATTACTACTGGTATGCTTGCCCTCTCCTAATTAAATTACTTTGCTACAAAATTATACTATTTGTTAATCGGTATGTTTCCTTTTGAGCCAATTTAAGGGGATAGCAGGCAAGAGTGTACTGAAATTATCAATGTGCAACAACAAACAATACAGCCATAAGATGGCAGCAGCTCTTAAACGTGTTCCCAGAGTGATACTGTTTGCATAATCTTGGAATTGTGCTCATTTATTTTATTATGTCTTTTGATACATCTACAAGGAATTTTTACCAACCCACATTTACTAATGTACACTATAGCATTAGTGCAGTCGTGTGCACCATTCTTGGGCAACCATTGTTGCCCTTGGTAAGAACAAGCATGAACCGTAGACAGTAAAATACAGTACTAATTACTGAGAGTAGTGCACCCTACATCAAGCTCTGCCACATACCCCAGCTATACCACCCATGTGAAGGAATTAGGACCCCGAAGTACATCTAGGGGCTGTAAAATTAAACACTGCCTCCAGGGTACCTTTGTCACCATAATAAGCTTTCATTAAACATAGTAGGAAATCATGTGCAGATGACATCAATTCTGGTAGCAGTGCATATGTAAACCAGCATTTTGACGAGAACTAAGTATTTTCCAAACCTCTAGTGGAATGAAACTTTTTTCATGTCGAGAAACAGATTATGTGCAAATACCACAAATATAAATCAGTATTGAAATGACAGGTACCATAAGCTAACAGTTTCTGCTTGTGCGTATTAGAAGTATACAAAAATGTATTTGCTATTGCACAGCATTTTTTCTTGGTCTTTTTTAGAATCGTGTCTGCTGATCTTCAGGCCTTCCCAGCGATAATTCTCTCTTCTCATTGTAAGCCTAGTTTAAAAATTAGCTCACTTACAAAGTGTTACTGAAGATTATTCTGAAATTGGCTGTAAGGCAGAAGCAAATGTACTTTCTAAGCATGTTATAGAATATAGTCTGCTGCATATATTTAGTTCCTGAGTTGTTTGAGATTGCTTTTAAAACTAGAAGTGATGCTTATATAAAAAAATAAATAAATATCTCTCTCTCTCTCTCTATATATATATATATATATATATATATATATATATATGGATCTACCTGACTTGGTCGACAATTCATATAGTCGACAGTTTATTTGGTCGACAGTTCATTTGATCGACAAGCATTTGCCCCCTTCCCCAATGTTGTGCAACCCTGGAGTTAATATATATAGTTAGGGGGGGTGTGGGGGGCGTGGGAGGCGAAGCCCCCCACCTAAAATGCTTGTCGATCAAATGAACTGTCGACTAATAAACTGTCGACTATATGAATTGTCAAATCAGGTAGGTCCATATATATATATATATAAATATATATTGATATCTCTCTCTCTCTCTCTATATATATATATATATATATATATATATATATATATATATATATATATTTATACGTGTGTGTGTGTGTGTGTGTATGTGTGTATATATATATATATATATATATATATATATATGACTCCTGCTACTGAACAAACATGCAAGATGTAGACAGAGGCATGCCAGCACATGCTAAAGGTGATAGATACACTTGTAGGAGATTATCAAACTTAGGCTTCATTTATAGACCATACAAGTTCTATAAATTCCTGGGTATGTTCTATATACAGGGATTGAGTAACTGTGTAAATATCTTATTTCCCCCCAAGCATCAATGTCATCACTAAATTATGCAGATTTCAGCTTTTGGAGAAATGTGTTTAATTTAGTTTTAAGCAAAACCACAGCTAAACAAGTAAAAATTTATTTCCAGTTGTTCTACACAAATATATATCTTTGTTTTCTGTTTTCAATATGTTGCATGCAGACTCCACTTCCACTAATCAGAGGTATTTTTACATGGCACTTATTATAGGCATGCATAAAACATGCATGAATAGCTCAAGAATTTGCTGGGACTGTAAATCGAGATGGCCTGAATGTAGTCAGTGTGGCAGTTATGGGATTGCTCACCAGAATAATTTTTCATTGCATGAAGTTAGTAGATATTAAGTATTAATCAGATGAACAGATCAACCCTGAAGAGAAGAAACTAAAATACTGGCAGGTAAAATCCCCGTTTTTATACATTTGAATTTTCCCTGCTGTTATTTTTATTTGGAGATTGCGCCTGAAAGCACGTGGTGTAATTTTGTTGAGCACTGTCCATTTTCGATCACCAGGACCTGTGTGGCCTATTTGTGAAGGATTTGTCATGATTTGAATAATTATACAGTGAAGTCCTATTGATCACAACTCTGATTAGCCGTATCTCTTGGTTAACTGCATGTATTTCATGTCCCTATTAACAGCCTCTGTCTGAGCACTCTGTAGTACAACAGTGTCACATAAATTACCTCTTGTTTCATCAGTGCAAGAAAGCTGTAGAGAGGTTAATTGGCTGCCAAGTGAGGGCTCCGTTAGGTTTTATTAGATTTGCTGTAGCCTGCTAACTCTGTACAGTAATCCTGTATAGAGATGATATGAAGTGGCAATAGACAGCACTGACAGACACTTTGTGGAAATATGCAAAGTAGTTCAGTACTTGAACAGATTCATCAGCCAGAAACACGGCACAGTGAGTGCACGCAGACTACTTCAAGTTACACTATTAAAATTTGAGTAATTGAGATAAAAGTACAAATTTAGCTTCAGAAAGTTATAAAACCTGTCCTCCTTTGCTTTTAGCATCTTAAATCCTGGTCTGTCTTTTATCTGAAATCTTTCTCTGTATAAAAAAAAAGTGTTTCGTGTGCTGAAACATTTAGTTAAGTATATTGATGCTGTATATGAGCTAATTTTACTACTTTTAACTTTTATTATGATATTTGTGGTCAATTGCATGAAAACTTTTAAGTACAGAGGGAGAATGAGAATATTTTCTTTTTCATGCACCGGACTACTTAAATGGAAATATTTCCATTTCCGTTTGATTCTGGAGGTTAAAGCTAAACACAGCATAGAAGGACTGCCTATTTGAAATAGACAAGAGAAGTGTATGAAGTGTATTCTTCATGTGGTGTTCACCAACTAAGGCTTCTGTGCTCTGCCATGCTGCAAACTTGGTAGAGAATGTGTGGCAGGCTTCAGGAACAGGAGGAGTTTGTATCTTTGAGGCACTGTGGATAGTATAGCTCTGACCCCTACTAGAGGAAGCAGCATCCTTGACCTGGTTATTATTAACATGGGTGTCCATTGCGCTGCACCAATAGTCAATCTCTCCCTAGTCAGATCCGACCATAAACTAATCACCATGGAAATCCACATCTCACCCACAACCCCCGCAAAAGTAACCACCTTGGAAAACTTCTCCAAAGTTGACTTTGGACTCCTAAAAACAGAGGTGGCTAATTTCATGGCACCCATGCCAATGGAAAATAGCTGCATGACTGCCGAATCACACACCAATGCACTGTACAAACATGTACATATATGCACAAAACTAGCCATACCCAACAAAACCAAGACAAACTCCTCCAAAAAAGGAGGCCAATCTGGTGGTCTGTTGCCATAAATAAACTCTACAACAGAAGGAAGAAACTGTTGCAGAAAATAGCGAAGTCCCAAGTCTAGAAAAACTCCCTTATTAGCCTCAACAAAAAGTTGAGATGCCTCATCAAATCCTCTAAAGCCAGCTATGAAGGCAGAATTGCAGCAGACACTAAAAACAATCACAAAGTCTATTGTAGTTATATCAAGAACCTCCACGGCAATACCCAGATTTGCTCTGAGTTACTGCACAATGGTACCTCCTATACTGAGCCAACAGATATTGCCAACATACTGGCTGACAGATTCAGTGCCAACTTTACCCCCCCCCCCCCAGGACCAATCACAATACAGGAAGAATGCCAGGCACCCAGCATTACAGCAGCACAGGTTAAAGCTGCATTGTCCAACGCCAAGAATACAGCTTCCATGGGACCCGATAATATCCCTGGCTGTGTTCTACATGAACTACAAAGTGAACTGGCACCATATCTGTGTGTCCTGTTCAGTCACAGCCTCACCTCAGGCTTTGTTCCTACTGAATGGCGCACTGCTACAGTCATCCCTCTCCATAAAGGGGGAGTGACTGCAGACCCTGGGAATTATCACCCCATTAGCCTGACTAGTCTGATATTTAAAGCTATGGAGCACATCCTCATAGACCTGATTAACAAAGATATAGGAAATCTCCAAATTCTGGACTCCATGCAGTTTGGTTTTGTGAAAGGGAGATTAGGCCTGCTCAATCTGGTTGACTTCTTTGAGTCCGTAACCAGGACTGTGGATGAAAGTAAGGCAGAGGGTATACAGCCTACCTCGATCTGGCCAAGGCCTTTGATACCATTCCTCACTCTGGAATTATTGATAAACTCACCAAATAAGGCATTGACCCCAATATCACTAGGTGGGTTGCAAATTAGCTTACAGATGGAACACACAGTGTGAAAGTAGCAAACTCCAAGTCAGACTGCTGAGTCCCACAGAGATTGGTCCTGGGTCCTCTCCTGTTCGGCATCTACTTCTCAGAAGTCCAGGCCACTACAAAAGGACTCTGGCTGACCAACTTTGCAGATGACTACAAGCTGGGAGCCATTATTAACTCCCCAAGTGATGTAGACATCCCACAGAAAGGCCTTACTGAGACCAAAGCTTAATGCCAAAAAATGCTTTGTCATCCCCTTTGGTAAAAA
Source organism: Protopterus annectens (assembly GCF_019279795.1). Taxonomy (NCBI): domain Eukaryota; kingdom Metazoa; phylum Chordata; order Ceratodontiformes; family Protopteridae; genus Protopterus; species Protopterus annectens. The sequence goes on along the minus strand of NC_056725.1, from coordinate 152,870,907 downwards.
CTTAGTTCCCACTAATTACCACATCAGTAGGAGCCCACTGAATACTAAAGGTGTTATAAGAGATCTGGGGACACAGGTTGACAGCAACCTGTCGTTTGACTACCACATTGCCACTGTGGTTAGAAAGTCCTATGTGGCACATGTCATTACAAAGGGTTTTGCATCCAGGAAGAAAGAGGTCATCGTCTCTCTCTACTCTTCCCCCATTAGACCAATCACCAAGTATAATGCCCCATTTGGCATGTACCTCACTAGACACCTGCAACAGCTGGAGAGGCCACAGACGTACCTCACGAAGAGGATCCTAGGCATTAAACACACATCCTAAATGGACAGACTCAAAAGACTCCAGCTATTCTCTGTCTCATATCGCCTACTTAGAGGTGATCTCTGCTTGACTTACAAAGCCATGTCTGACCCAGCTCTGTTAAAAATGCTACATCTAAAGAAATCCCAATCCCTCCGCACCACACGCTCCACAGACCTCAACCTCATTACCACAATCAACAGAACATGCTGGGAGGGATAGGTTCCTCACCCAGAGACTGCACATGCCCTGGAATAGACTTCCCATACATGTCAAGCAGAGCACCTTGCTGTCCCTCATTAAGAGAAATCTTGACGAGAGGATGGGTAATAGAAAGTTCACCCTGAGGATCACTCCAGTGGCTGTACTTGATAGAGGCACTGGGAACTAACATTGGGCAGCACAATGCCAGGGCACTTCTATGGGCTAGGCTTGTAAAGGCTCTGGAGCCATTAGCCTAGTATACATCTGTGAACCTATATGCACTGCACCGTATTGACATCTCAGTGGAGCAGATGGAGAGAGTGATTGTGCCTAACCTCAGTGGATGTTCAGTGTTATATGCTGGTCTGGAATAGCATGGTGTGCTGAAAGACACCAACCTATGGGGGGGGGGGCATTGATTGACCAGGTTATTTTGCAAATGTTAAAGGGTAGGGGAGCTTCAGTGATCATCATTCAGGGGAGGGGCATTGCATTGTATGCTGATACTATACTGGGGTCTTTGGAGTCCAGAGATTGACCTTGTTGTGGGAAAAGCCTAAGACAGTGATTATTGACGTTTGGGGACAGAAGCTACCTGTGGTACAGACTGGCTGATGGTTAGATGTGGGAAGCTGTTTAAAGACTGAGAATCCTGTCCATTGTGGAATGCAGGGAATACAAGGACAGTGCCAGCCATGCTAGATCAGAGCAGGAAGTTTAGGGTCAGCAGTGCATATGCCTGGGTAGGATTTGTGGTTGGGGGAAGAGACTCTTTGCACTAGTAGGTTGCTAGGGTGTGTCTGCTTTGAAGGATGGTGGGTAGATTCACTGTGACTGTGATGTCCTAGCATGCTCTGAGGTTCTCTTGGATCTTACAGCTCCACTCTGTGCTATGTACTTACTGGAATTTTCCGTATCTTTAATGTAGACGGGACATGTGGCAGTAAGGGATTACGAATCTAGATATTCCATAATCTCCCCTGTACAAGCTTGCAGAAGGAGCTCATGCCAGGCATAAGGGATTCAACATTTCAACCTTCAATTTCTTGTGCCTAATGTAACTTTACTACATGCTGGATTATATTACATTATCATTTTAAGTGGTATATCTGGATGAACACTTTGTACTCTAATAATGCAGGCAATACTCTTTGAATTATGATCTGTATAGTAACAGCAACACATAGGCTGTTGCAGTTAAGATCTACAGATGACACAGGAGTGCAGTATTTCTATATTAATGTAAATACAGACTACATTGTAAGTAAAAGCATGAGTTGTGGATCCATTAAACAGATCACTGATGCAAGGACATTATGAGCATAATGCAGAGATTAATATTTTTGAGGTATGTGACAGGCGTGCATGAAATCAACAAAAGTATAATCAGGACAGGGTAGAGCTCTTATTCCAGTTTGGCAGGGAGTCTTCATGTCAAGAGTTTAATATTGAATACACCTTTGATTTTTATTTTTACATCAAATATGTTCATTGAATAAACGAGATGGTCGACATATGTTGGTGTTCACATTATTTTTCTTTAATTGCATTGTTTGGATGTATAGAATGTTATTTCTGATGTGTAAGAGGTGAGTTGTTCATTGAATCCACACACAGGTGTTGATGAATAGCCTGTGAATTCAGTATGAGAATATCGTTGGATGTAGCTTGGCACTGTAAGGGTAGGTTCTTCTACCTCTATATTAAAAAGTCCTACTAGGGTAGGAATCTAACTTGAGTTATTGACATTGTTTGTTCTATTCACTATGCCAGTAAAAGATCTTCGGCCAATGCTACGAACATTAATTTGTGCAGCTTCTGTAGCTGTATGCATTGCAGTCTTGTACACTGAGGAGAGAAGATATACAAGTAGGCCACAATGTGAATTCCACTTTGCTTTGGTAACTTAGTTTATTGTGAATTCATTTTCCATGGAGATCAAGTCTGACTGACTTTTTAGAAATATAAGCTATCAATGAGTACCTTAATCCAAGTGTTTTGTTCTGGAAAATCTGCATTGTGTATGCATTTTTGCAGTGATGAAGTGAGCTGTAGAATTTGTGTTCTTCTTGAGAACAGGTTGAATGTGAAGCATTGACAGCATATTTGGTGGTGTCTTTGAAGGGGTTCTTTGTATTAAACAGTCACTGCAGCAGTGCATGATGTGTGCAAATCCTTTGCTAGGATTTACTTAGGAGACATTATTTGTTTTAATTAAAATTCATGGGCCTCATCCAGACAGCTGAAGCTCTGCCCAAGAGTAACATCTAGTCACCCATTTCCTTAATTACTGCTAAATGGCACCAACCCCCTCCCCCCATCATTTAGGCAAGATTTGGCAGGGGAGTTGCTGGCCATCATGAATAGCAAATCTGATTTATTCTCCTCTTTGGCTATACCTACTGCCTAGTAGCCCTTCTGGTGTAGGCATATAGAGACATCAGCAGGATGTGTGAGCATGTGGTCAGACCTGAAAGGTTTCTACCTGTACCTGGTTTGCACAGAGTGTATCATTCAGGGGTCATTTGGCAACTATAGGTACTCTAATCCCACCCCCATCACACACTCCCTTTTAGACATCCTTGCCAGCTGTAAGTACAGATATGCATTAACTGCTTAATATCTCACCTACAATATTCAGTACCATCAAATGACAAGAAAAATAACATGCCACATATCCTAAAAATGTAGTAGAATCTCAGCACTATTTATTTCCAATTATAAGCATGTACAGTGCAATGAAAATATTTGCCCCCTTCCTGATTTCATATTTTTTTGCATGTTTGTCACACTTAAATGTTTCAGATCATCAAACAAATGTAAATATTAGACAAAGATAACCCAAGTAAACACAAACCTACATGGCCCTATGTGGAAAAAATAATTGCCCCCTAAACCTAATAACTGGTTGTGCCACCCTTAGCAGCAGCAATGCAGTCAAGCGTTTGCGATAACTGGCAATAAGTCTTTCACATCGCTGTTGAGGAATTTTGGCCCACTCTTCTTTGCAGAATTGTTTTAATTCAGCCATATTGGAGGGTTTCTGAGCATGAACTGCCTTTTTAAGGTAATGCCACAGCATCTCAATTGGATTCAAGTCCGGACTTTGCCTAGGCCACTCCAAAACCTTCATTTTGTTTTTTTAAGCCATTCAGAGGTGGACTTGCTGGTGTGTTTTGGATCATTGTCCTGCTGCATAACCCAAGTGCGCTTCAGCTTGAGGTCACGAACTAATGGCCGGACATTCTCCTTCAGGATTTTTTGGTAGAGAGCAGAATTCATGGTTCCATCAATCACAGCAAGTCATCCAGGTCCAGAAGCAGCAAAGCAGCCACCATGTTTGACTTTTGGCATGATGTTCTTTTTCTGAAATGTTGTTTTACGCCAGATCTAATGGGACGCACACCTCCCAAAAAGTTCAACTTTTGTTTCGTCAGTCCACAGAATATTTTCCCAAAAGTCTTGGGGATCATCAAGATGATGTTTTTTGGCAAAAGTGAGATGAGCCTTTATGTTCTTTTTGGTCAGCAGTGGTTTTCACCTTGGAACTCTGCCATGCATGCCATTTTTTGCCCAGTCTCTTTCTTATGGTTGAGTCATGAACACTGCCCTTAACTGAGGCAAGTGAGGCCTGCATTTCTTTAGATGTTCTGGGTTCTTTTGTGACATCTTGGATGAGTCTTTGCTGCACTCTTGGGGTAACTTTTGTAGGCTGGCCACTCCTAGGAAGGTTCACCACTGTTCCATGTTTTCTCCATTTGTGGATAATGGCTCTCACCGTAGTCCACTGGAGTCCCAAAGCTTTAGAAATGGCTTTGTAACCTTTTCCAGACTGATAGATGTCAATTACTTTGTTTCTCATCTGTTCCGGAATTTCTTTATATCTCGGCATGATCTCTTCCTTTTTGTGATCTTTTGGCGTACTTCACTTAGTCTGACAGGTTCTATTTAAGTGATTTCTTGATTCAACAGGTCTGGCAGTAATCAGGTCTGGGTGTTGCTAGTGAAATTGAACTAAGCTTTCCCAAAAATGTGATTAATCACAGTTACTTCATGGTTTAACAAGCGGGGCAATTACTTTTTCACATGGGGCCATGTAGGTTTGGATATTTTTTTCCTTAGTAAATAAAATCATCACTTAAAAACTGCATTTTGTGTTTACTTGGGTTATCTTTGTCTAATATTTAAATTTGTTTGATGATATGAAACATTTAAGTGTGACAAACATGCAAAAAAAAAAAAAGAAATCAGGAAGGGGCAAATACTTTTTCATTGCACTGTAATGTATTGACTGTTTAAACTATAATCTGTTATCTCGCCTCAGAGTTGTGCTGACTTAACTGAAGGTTTCAGTACTGTCTTTTCATTCTAATGCTTGGTACATAGCAGGTTAGTATTTTCAAATATATATTAACCTTCTGTATTCTGTACCTTTATTCTATCCACCATGTTCCTAGCTGCTTTAACTAAGAAAGCTTGAGACCTATCCATAGAGTCCATATATTTATTTTACTTTACATGTTTCCTAAGTTCTAAACTGTTGTAATTAGTTTTGGCCTTGCTCAGAGAAAAGTTAGTCATATGTGGGAATTGTCATGGTGTGTGCTTTAAACTCCATTTTGTCAGCCTATCTCGGCGCAATTAGCAAGAAAAAAAATCTTTTTTTCCCCACTTTATCTGGGTTAGCTTCAAATGGGCAGGGTCTATATCTGTGCAAACTGAAATAATGTGCAGTACAGCTTTTTTTTTTACAGGTTTAGTCCCACTAGGTTAATGGCCTGTTTTTTAGGTGACCCGTGGTGATATTTATACTACTAGTGGAAGTTTGGCAAGAAGATTAGGGAACTTCACCTACTCTTTGGAGTTGCTGGGTGGCACTGGAGGGCTCCTACAGCAGCAAAGAACTGGCCTAAGGGATGCATCATGGAGAAGAGGAGAAAAGCTCTGGAGAGTTTGGAAGCGGAAAGTGAAAATTTGGAGAAAAATGTCTTCAATATGGAGCTTTAGAATGTAAACAAAGATTCTTGTGTGGTGGATGTTACACGTGAGCAGCATTTAGCTGTCTCAATAGAGAAGGAAGTAAGAGTCTGTCTAAGTAGTGCAGATAGCAGAATTGGTGTAAGGAGGGCTTACAGATGATATGATAAAAAAAAAAATAATCTAGCAGGATGGTCCAGGTGACAGTTCTGCTGTTTCCTGGGATGAGATGGTAGATAACTTGTACGAAAGTGCTAAGGAAGACGTATGGAAGAGGAACCAAGTGGTGTAGCAGCTGAGAATACAGCAGTTACAAATTGTACAGCAGTGATAAAAAGCTGAGGGAAGCAGCAACAATCTGAGAAGGCATCTGGTTTTATGGCAGCAGGTAATGCAACAAGTAAAACGTATACAGCAGTGACAGCAGGCAGAAAAGGGGAGCAGTATACAAAAGTGCACGTAAAATTGTCTTTGTAAAGTAGAGAAGAAAAACTGTGAGCATAACAAAAAAATGACACTAATAGATATTATGCATGGGACAATTTGGTAACTGTTCTGGGTTTTAAAGCTGAAAAAATGTGTCTCTTATTTTGAGAACAGACTTTTTATGACAACATTTGAAACTGATGAGCAGATGATGACATTTCTGGAATTGTGTAACTAAAAGGACATTTATTCATGGAACAATTATTGCTTCCGGGTAGTAACTTAAATGTTAAAAGAAAAGATTAGAGCTAATGAACTGGAAGAAGAAGATGATGATAAAAATGTATGCAGGGTCTGTATGAAACTGTTGATAATACTGTGAAAGTTGGAGACGAGAGAAACTTATGGAATGGAAGGTGGAGGCTGAAAGCTGGTTTGAAATGTGAAAAACAACACTGTGAAACTCTTGCCAGGCATTATTTTTGTGGCTGGTCATAGAGGGACATTAATATATGCTTGCCAACCTAAATCATGTTTCTTATGTGGGGAGCTTGCTCATTTAATAACTGCGACAAGGTACAATGTAACCAGTTGGGGGGGGGGGGGGTTACATGCATCAAGAAGGCATGTGCCTGAATGCACCTTGCATTAAAAAGAAAAATGAGCAAACATAAATAATTAAAAAGAAGGGGAAAGAGAATAAAATACACATAAAGGACAAGAAGAGACTTTTTTTTTGGGGGGGGGTAGAGTAAACTTATTGCAGAATAAACTTTAGAACAAGAAAAAAAATATAGGGGAAAATGAGAGAGAGTGTGTGTGCAGGAGAGGTCAAGAGAAGAAATTTTTACTAATGTTTTTGAAGTTCTAGCCAGTAAAAAAATCTGATTCTGAGGGTCAAGGATTATTTGTACATATACCTAGGAAAAATACTCGGTTGAGGAAAAACTAAAAAATAAGAAAATGAAAATTTGAAAATATTTTCCCTTAACTTAAAAAGAAGGAAAATCAACAATTTTAGAGTATTTTAGTAAATGTGAACAGTCTTGGTAACACTGTAAGAAGGATGGGAATACTAGAATGGTGTGATAAATGTGATGTGGATGCTATTCAGTTAGAAGATGCAAGACTGCGGGCTGGAAATATAATGTGGAACTTAGGAAGTGAATGCTGTTCTGAAGTGGCTGTGTTGTTAAAAAAAATCAGTGAAAATACTAAATTTCTTTTTTTTTTAACAAAAAATTTTTATTAAATTATCACATATGACGTGCAGTCTTACATTTGTATAAATGAAAAAACACGTTAACAAAATTTTAGTTGTAAAGATGAGACAACTGTAGTTGCAAGCATTATACATGACTTATTACCTATCCAGGCATTGTCAGTCAGACATTACATAGCTCATTCAAATCCTGCCTTCTTTTAAACCTTGTTCCTCCTCTGCATGTAATGTTCCCACAATTCCTATTTGCCCTATGTAGTTTTCTCTATCCCTTTTCTAAAGATCCCAATTCCATTTGTTTTATCTCCATTACTATATTCACTCCTTCTGGTAAAGTTGGTTTAGACTTTGATTTCCATTTTCTATTAATTGCTTTTTTGGCAGCCACCATAATTAGACCCAGCAAGGCCTTTCTATGTCTAGACAATTCTGATTCTGTATCATAGTTCAAAAAGATCATTTTCTTAGTTATGTCAGTTTGCTCACCCAGTATCACTGACAGAGCAGTCTGCAGGGAATCATTAAACTCTGCCAACTCATTACACTCCCAAAAATATGTTCCCTGTTACCACGTTTTTCCCTGTCACACCTCCAACATTTACTGTCTATCTGAGGAGAAATTCTTTGGAGACTACCTGGGGTATAAAATGCCTGTGTAAACACTTCCAAGCAAAGATCCTAAACCTTCTAGGCTTTGGATATTTGGGAGATATACATATATCCACCCCATTGTCTGTTTGTGAATTGCTTATCCAGTCTCTCTTCCCCTATCCTTTCTAAGCTCTTCTGATTGAGTCTTATAGTTGTCATGCAACATTTTATATGCTTTACTAATTATTCCTTTTTTAATGGCAGCTTCTGTTTCAGATTGTATTAAAAACTCTACCAGTGCTGGTCTTTTGTTTAGGATCCCCCTATTTATTTTTCTTTGCATATATTCTGATATGAATCCTTGACAGGGAAGGTGATTTCTAACTTGCAATCCAAATGAATTCTTGGCATCTTTCCATTCTGTTACCTTTCCCTTCCTAGTTATTTGCTGACAATACTTTGGATCATTTGCCAGTTTTCTCCAATAAACTCCACCCTTTCTTGCCTATTGTCTGTATCCCTAATTGTATTCATCCCTATCTGCAGAATCCCTCTTCTCCATTCCTGTGCTGGCTTAGTTCTTAAAATACTATTCTGTATGATTATTGTCATTCTCCACAAGGGTTTGCATCCAAAATCCCAGTCTCTCCTTGTTTCTTGAGCTTCTCCCCTGTTTCATCATCATTGTCCAGTTCCACTTTTTGAATTATAGCTTTCTGCTTGTGCTATGTATAGGAGCCTTAACTGTGTTGCTCTAAAAGACCCCTTCAAATCAGATAGTCCTAGTCTGCCTTGTTCTATTAGAAGAATCAGCTTATCCCACTTGACCCTTGCCATCTTCACCTCCCAGATAATATCCTTCAGCTCTTTTTTAAATTGCTATCCACAACTTCTCGTCTAGTTGATAAAAATATGTCTGACCTGTGTATAAAACTAAAGGGACTAAAACATTTTAACTGCTTGTATCTTGCTATCCATATCCATATAACAAAGCTTCCAGTTTCTCAGTTGTTGTATTATCTTCTGCTTAGTCTCCTCTCACATATCCTCAACTGCACAACTGAGTCATTTTTAATCCATACTCTTAAATGCTTCATCTTATCATATCCCCATAAGTATGGATACTGCTGGACCAATTTGTGTGTAGGTGCATAATTTACTACTATTGCCTCTGTTTTAGCTTAATTAATTTTGTATCCTGAGAAGATTTGAAACCGCCTTAAAATGTTCCATTAACACTGTAATGTCTGGGTTTGTCAGGTGTAAAATATCATCTACAAATAGAGCCAGCTTTTTCTGACTGCCATGCCAATTATGTTCTTGAATTTCTGAGGCCATTATTTTCTTTGCCAGTGATTCTAAGTATAATGCAAACAACAAAGGGGAAAGAGGACATCCCTGCCTGTTTCCTCTACTCAAGCAGAAATTATCAGAGAGGACCCCCCACACTTAAATTTTAGCCTCCAATTCCTCATGTGTAGTCCTAATCAACCTAATAATTGTATCATGGAAAACAACTACTTCCATTGCCCTGGTCATGAAGTCCCTGCTTACTCTGACAAATGCTTTCTCTGCATCAAGACTCACCAATGGCAGTGGTATTTTCTTATGTTCTGCTTCCTTCTGGATCATCAGTGTTCTGTTAATGTTATCAAATGTTTGCTTCCTCTCCATAAAACCACATTGATCTGTATCTATCAAATTTGGCATCACCTTTGCCATTCATTTAGCTATTATAGACATAATCACTTTGTAATCATGATTTAGTATTAAAATAGGCTGATATGAAGCTGGATCCGATGGATCTTTACCTTCTTTAGGTATTACAGCCACCACTTTTTTTTTTCAGGATGCTATTACTTCCCCTCTTAAAATGATGTCAAATAAAGCATTCCAGATCTTTCAGTTTTTTTCCCTCCTACTTCCCAACTTCCACAGGAATACCATCTATTCTTGGGGATTTTCCTGTTGATTAGGTATACATAACCATTCTTATCTCATCTCCTATCCTAACCTACCCCTAACCTTGACATATTAAATTTTTTCCATAAACATTTCCATTTGTACCTTTTCTTGATTCCATATTTCTCTGCTTTATACAGACTTTCATAAAATGTCCAAACTTTTTATAGTACTTCTACAGGATCTCTTATTATCAATGTTATAAGCTCCCTAAGCTTGGTGACAGTCCTTTCTGCTTTTTATTGCCTGAGTTGCTGTGCTAAGAGTTTTTGTGCTCTAGAGTTATTATCAAAAAACAGTTGATTGCCAGCAATCTTACTAAACTCATGCATATTATCAAGGTAATCCCTTATTTTCTGTTTAGGATTCTGCAGGTGCTCCTTTTCTTGTTCTAAGAGATTCCCTCTATTTTGCAATACTTTAACATTTGTAAGGCCTTCTAAATAATTCTTGTTCATAGGTGTGTACTAGGCTAATGGCCCAGGAGCCTTTACAAGGCTAGCCAGTAGAAGTGCCCTGGCATCATGCCACCCAACATTAGTTCCCCAGTGCCTCTATCAAGTACAGCTACTGGAGTGATCCCCGGGGTGAGATTTCTGTTTCCCATCCACTCATCAAGATTTCTCTTGAAGAGGGCCAATGAGGTGATGTGAGATGGAGAATAGCTGGAGTTTTTTGAGTCTGTCCATGTAGGACATGTGTTTAGGGCCTAGATCCTCTTAGAGATGTACTTTTGTGGCCTTTCCAGCTGTTGCAGGTATCTAGTGAGGTACATGCTAAATGGGGCATTGTACTCAATGACTGGACTAATGAGGGAAGAGTAGAGAGAGAGAGAGAGATGATGACCTCTTTCCTCCTGGATGCAAAACCCTTGGTAATGAGATGTGCCACACAGAAGGACTTTCTGACCATAGTGGCAATGTGGTGGTCGAAGGAGAGGTTGCTGTCAACCTGTGTCCCCACATCTCTTATAACACCTTCAGTGTTCAGTGGGCTTACATCGATGTGGTAATTAGTGGGAACTGAGTTTTTCCCAAAGGGGATGACGACACATTTTTGGCATTAAGCTTAAGGCCATGATTTCAACATCAGTCATTGGTCTCAGTGAGGCCTTTCTGTAGGATGTCTACATCACTTGAGGAGTTAATAATGGCTCCCAGCTTGCAGTCATCTGCGAAATTGGTCAGCCAGAGTCCCACTCTGTTGGCCTGGACTTCTGAGAAGTAAATGCCAAACAGGAGAGGACCCAGGACCGATCCCTGTGGGACTCCACTCGTGACTGGTCGACAGTCTGACTTGGAGTCCGCTACTTTCACACTGTGGGTTCTATCTGTGAGGCAGTTTTCAACCCACCTAGTGATGTAGGGGTCGATGCCTAGTTTGGTGAGTTTATCAATAATTCCTGAGTGTGGAATGGTATCAAAGGCCTTGGCCAGATCGAGATAGGCTGTATGAACTGCCTTGCCCTCATCCACAGCTCTGATGACTGACTCAAAGAAGTCAACCAGGTTGAGCAGGCATGATCTACCCTTCACAAAACCAAACTGCATGGGATCCAGAGTTTGGAGATTCCCTATATTCTTGTTAATTAGGTCCATGATGATGCACTCCATAGCCTTACATATCAGACTCGTCAGGCTAATGGGGCGATAATTCCCAGTGTCTGTAGTCACTCCCCCTTTGAGAGGGGTGACTATAGCAGTGCACCATTCAGTAGGGACAAAGCCTGAGGTGAGGCTGTGATTGAACAGGGCACATAGAAAACATGTCTTTCCAATGAATTAATCCCTTATCAGAGGATCAAACCTTGCACCTTCGTGATGGGAGGCAAATCCCTTAAACACTAGGCCATCTTAACCATATCTACCTTTCTTTTATTTCCACCATAGTTTTAAACTCCGCTTTAATTTTATCCCACTCACCATCTATATTTTCAGAAGAAATGTCTATCTTCTCTAATAGTGCCTGAATAATGTATAAAACCCATTCCTTAAATTCCTCTCTTTTCAACAGATAGGTGGGAAAGTACCAATGTCTCATTTTTATTTCATTACCTTGTGTTTTTATTTGTTGTTATTGGCACATGATCCAAAATAGTTATTAGGTGCATTTCAAGACCTTCAATTAAAGTGCACAAGTTCCTATGAAGTATAAACTCTATCTAGCCTAGCTCAGCTTTTGTATCTTAGAGAATAATATGTAAATTCACTCTGAATGCCAATATTTTCATAAAGTTTTTCAAAAATCTACCATCCTTTGTTATATTTTCCCTTCTGGGCCCCCCAGACACATCTTCACTGTTGCAAACCAAATTCCATTCCCCACCTACAAGTAATATTCCTTGCTGAAAGCAGATTATTTCTCCCAGAATTTTCTTAAGCACCATTATAGCAGTTTTAGGTGGAATATAAATACATGCAAGTGTAATCCTCTTCTCTTGCCAGTAGCCCCTTAATACTACAAATCTACCATTGCTATCTTTTTTTCTTCTATCAATATTAGAGAGCTTCTCTTGCAATTAATATAAGTATTCCTCTTTTCCTTTGCCCCAGGTATTCTGCTGAATAACCATCTTGAAAACCTTTATCAAATTCACATGTTCAGTTCGGTCCAGGTGCGTCTAGCATAGCTATTTGCACTCTACATTTTTTTAATATAGTTCTCTACTCTTTCTTGTTTGTATTTGTCTGTGAGACCATTCAGATCTAAAGACATTACAGAAAAGCATCATTTTCTTGTTGTTCCCACCTTTTATGTACAACTGCTTTTTTGTTAAGTGTCTACTTCCGTTTATGTTGTATGCGTATATTGTTTGCCATCTTTTTCTTTTATATTGTTGTTTGTTGTCATATCCATTTGAACCTATGTCACATCTTACAAAATTTTTGTTTTATTGAAAGCCATCAAATAAACAAACACCCCCAAAACATAATAACTTAATAACACACAAAACTATGTATATCTTCAAAATTTGAAGTTTTGCCTTCCTAGTAAGAACAAGAGTTCTAAACTGACAGCCTCACAGATAGACTAGGGTTAACCAAAAAGAAAGGTTATTCATGCTAAGATGTATGGCACAGTCTGTGCTTTTAGTAAGTGTTGGCTGGATTTCTCTTATCTTTATAGCTCTTCCAGCTGAGAAAACACGTGAATGCTTTCAGTAAATACTTTCTCCAAGCCATTTCTCTTTAGCAGAATGTTTTAGGGACATGCAAACAAGACACAAAACTGCTAAGGATACATTGCTTACCAGAAAAAAAAAGCCTTATAATACTCTATATTCTTTTTAATTTAGTTGCTTTCTGTTAAAACTTGTTACTGAATAAAGCTAAGGGCCACGGCCCAGTCATTCTTCTATGCAAACATGAGAAAAAGCACACTAAGTTTTTCTTTTGTGATGCTGTCTTAACCAGACCCTCTCTTTCTCCCTTTTTTTAATATTGCAGTGCCTACATTTCTTAAAACTGAACAAGGGAAAAGAGAAATAAAACAAAAGCACCTGTTTATATTAGTATCCCTATTACATTTAAAAATAACTGAAAAAAAAATTCATAGCTTGCAAAGAAACTCCTGCACTATTAATGTGGTACCCACTAAGGAAAAACATTTTTTAACTTTAACTTTCTCCCTCCTCTTCCCTCTCACAAGTATTTTTATGAAGATTAATGACATGAAGTAGGGCTTATACTTTAGAGTCCCCTGCATGTTTAACAAAGTCCACCAAAATCCAATATTTTCAAATTTTCTTGTTCTGCCAGATTTCACAAGTATAATTACTGCTTTGTAATCCCACATTTGTTGGTTTCTATGTTACTGGTTTTATTTTCCGAACATTAATAACATGAAGCAGTGCATATGCTTTAAGTCCCTTACACGTTTAACGAAGTCCAAGGAAGTCCAATATTTTCAGATTTTCTTGTTCTGTCACATTTCACAAATATAGTTATTGCTTTGTCACCCCTCATTTGTCAGTTTCCAAGTTGCTATCTTTATTCCTGTTCATCTTCTCCCAAATTCTGTCTCTGTTTCATTTTCAGTGCATTCTTGATTCTTCTAGTTGACTTTTATGTTTTCTTCCTTCTCTCAGGCATTTTCCATTGTAACAATGGAAAAGATTTCATGGCCTCAGTCTCTCTGCATTTGTCATCATCATCAGAAGGACACAAAGCAGAACTTCCTCCTGTTTCACAGCTCACCCTTTGCTGGACAAAGTTTTGTGTTTCCTCCTCGGCATGTACTTCATTAGAAAATTATTTTGTCTCTCCAGGGAAGAATATTTTGAAGATGGCTGGGTATTACAGCAGTTTGAATCTCACACCTGCTTCTCAACATTCCCTAAATAATGGAATATATTTACTCCTCTTCTGCCTGGTGTACAATGAGCAGTCATTCTCCACAAACACTTTGCTGTCTCCCACTTTTAGTACTTTGTACTTCTGTCACAGTTTTGTCAGAATCAACTCCTTTTTGTGTATACAACTGCACCTTTATGGTCTAGGTTGTTTTCTAGTAACCAGATTTGGAGCATACACAAAATGTGCCCTTTCAATTAACAGTTCTTGCTGTGGAATACCAGTCCAGTTGCTTATTTGTGCTTTCATAAAATTAATACAGTCTGTTCCTTCCAGCTTCTCTGGTACTGCAGAAAAATCTCAGTTTTTTCATGCTTGCTCTGTCCTCCGAGTCTATCTTTTTTAAAACATCTCTTCTTGTGCAGTGTGATGTTTAGCCAGCCTTTTCTTCATGTCATCCTCTAAGTTTTGCAGTTCTGTCACTTAATCTGAATAACTAAGCTTCTTTGTTTCCAGCTTTTTATTGTTTGTGTTGATATACTTCATCAGTGTTAGTTTATTTTAACCAGGTCTGTGTGCATCTGCTTTATACTTCCCTAGGGTTACTGCAGATCACGTCTGGAACTTGCACTCCTTCTTGCTGAACAACTGCAGTACTTCTCCAAGTCTGTTTTTTCATCCTCTTTTGTGGCTGATTTTCCTCCAGGTCCTTTCTTTTTACCTGGTATCCAGGCAGTGCACTTACTAGTCAGTTACTGAAATTTACACATAAATCTAGGTCCACTGTCTTCCTTTGCTTAGTTTCTGTTTTCAGATTGTGAGAGTCAGAGCTGATCTGTTACTCAGTGTGCAGCCATCTTGGAAGTGATACTAGATGTAATGCTGGTAAAGATGAGAAGGTTAGCTGTTGTGCTTGTGAGGTGGAAATAATATGTTTATAGGAATTATAACATTATATGCACATATAACTAGCAAGGAAAGAGAGAATGTTTAATCAGATATTAGACTATGTGGTGGTTAATGTAAACATTGTAATTACTAGGGACTTTAATTGTGATTTTTAAGAGGAAAATATAAAAAAGAAAGGGAAATATGTAAAAAAAAATACATGGTGATAATTAGGTAAATTAACTGTGTGGACCAAAAGTTAATGGACTTTTGAAGGGGAGAATTTTGATCTGAAATTGATTATTTTGTATTACTGGAAAGCTTGGGGTAGCAGGTGGTGATATTGTGGACTGTTTTTTCAGACCGGTTGGCAATATGGATGGGGTGATGGAAGAAAGCAACTATATTAATATAGGAAAATGGAAAAAAGAAATGAGAAACGATGGGATGAAACTAGAGAGTGGGAAGTATTGCAGTGAAGGACTTCTATAAAAACTTTCCTGAATCAGGGGTTGAATTGAAAAAGTATAAAAAATGTTTTTTTCCCCAATGGCAGGATAATGTAAGAAAGGAAGATAAAATGATGTATGGGAAGCTATATAGAAATGTATTGGGGACTTTAGATAATAATACAAGAGTATTATTATATGGAAAAAGAATATATAAGGAACCGAGGAAAAAATAAGAAATCTTTACAAGGGAGGAGGAAGTTGGTATCTGCATAGTTGGGAAAAAAAGGAGGATATTAGTATAATGAGGGAAATAAAAAAAATGTAACAGGAGAGGTAAAAACATGAGCAAACTGAGTATTGTTGTCCAACACATAGAAAATGTGCATAAAAGTATAAGAAATGAAAATAACTTCCAGAACAAGTTAAGGAAGAATTTGAAAAAGAAATTACTATTGGTGAATTGGATGAAGTACTTTGAAAATTAAATGCTGATTCAGTATCAGGTTCAGGTGGTATAGGGTATGAAATGTACAAGAAATTAATGGACTGGCAAAGGGTATTTTGTAAATGTACTGCATGAATTATAATTGATGAATCTAGGGTGCTGCTAAGTGCTTTATTCAGTGCATGAGTCTCCTCAAATTGTCTGTTATAATTCCAGTTATTCTCAACCATGGGATGAATAAGGCAAATCTATAACCCAATGGGATAACTTATTTCAAGCACAATAAGGGAAATTGGTTTGGCTTAAGTGGCCCACAAAGGCAGCTGTCCTAGTATTTGCCTATGGACACATGAATGGTTTGTTTATGGAGACTTATGCAGTGGGCTATACAAATTTATATGAAAGAAAGATGAGAAGAATGAAATAAAATTGGATACATGTCACTATGTAATGGATTATATATTTTTTTTATTGGAATAATACAGACCAGAATGGGAAGAAGGATACGGGATATTATGGAAGAAAGCATATATGGTATAAAAAGGAAGGGATGCCAAAGGTTATTGGTTGTGACAGAAATTATGGATGAGTATGTTAAACGTATGGTAGGTGATATTAGCAAGACATTTGTTAGGGTAGGATGTGATGCTTTGTTGTATGTTATAAGTACAGAATAGGTAACAGAATTTGAAGTGTGTGTATGGAATCATATCAGAATAATAGTGTAATATTGGCGAATGGTTGACTGAGTAAAGAAATATGCATGGAGTGTAGTGTAAGACAAGGATGTCCCATGAATGGAATATTGTTTGCATTTGTGATGAAGGCGATACTGAGTGAAATAGTTTATAAGATGAAAGATGCTGGATTTATGATGCTAAAGGAGGTGGTGATTCCAGAATTTTTGACACATGCAGGCAGTGTAGCTGCTAAGAATAAAATATACATGAGGGAAGTGTTGGTTTGTCTGAACAGATGTTTAAAGGAAATGGGAATGACATTGAATAAAGATAAAAGTAAGGGTTTGGTCAATGTGGTGAAAATTGGGGGTATATATTTTTCAATGAATGAAGTGTTTGCTAGGAAAACAATTTGGGAAGAATGTAGGTATAAAATAGTGGGAGGGTTTGATAAAATTTATGAAAGAAAGATGTCTTCCATGGAGGAAATATCGATTAGCATTCATCAAAAAAGCTTATCTGGTGAATTCAGTATTAATGGGGAAAATAGCATCTATGTCAAATGTTTATATGACCTATTAAAATGTGAAAGGACATTGTGCACTTGATATTGTTTTCATATGAGATTCAAGATTAAAGCCATTGAAAAGAGGCGTGTTTGTGGCTGAAGATGAAGCAAAGTTGGGGTTACTAAATCCAGTTGTTTAATACTCTATACAAGTTTAAAGAAGCCGAATAAAGTGGGTAAAGGAAGAGCATGAAAATTTAATAGTGAGAATATTTAAATACAAGTACAACAAATTCTGGGAGATGATGCAAATAAAAATATGTAAATGAAATTAAAAAAATATATCAAGAAAAAAAACTAACATATAAAATGAGAATGTTGTGGTATAATTATATGGTGAAACAAAATTATGTATATCCAATGAAAAATTTACCAGAAGAAGTGATTAAAGCCATTAATGTCAGAAAAAAGTGGTGTACCAAGATAACATCAGTATTTTCTGTGGAGACTGGTAATATAGTGATTAAAAGGTAAGGAGAGTAGTGCAAAGACCAGATGGGAGAGGACTCTGGTAAATGGCCTCATCATCCAGACAACCATGACATTTTTTTGATTTCACGTATTGCACTTCCTTCTTTTTGCACACCGAAGGCCCTCTCATCTCAGTGGCCTGAAGGTATGGCTCACCCCTTCCAGAATGGGGGCTGCCTGTATCTAAGCGTTGATCCCAATTAACCCGAGGTTAGAAAACCATTAGAACCTTCAATTAATTCTGTGCAGTGCACAAGTGATTTTTGACATCTTATCCCACATCCACAGAACTACTCCCCTGATGAATGTTGCACTCTCACACATGCATGAACTGTTGTCTGCTGTGCAGATGCACAGTTTAGTGAATGCAGACATTTTGACCTTTTTCTGCCTTTTGCTGAGTTGCCTGTGATGGTGAGGGCCAGGCTATCCCACCTCTCCCCAAGACAGGCAAGCCAGCATCAGCCACTCAGCCTCAATCTCACCCTCCCTGGCCAGCTGCTGCAGTACATAATCAGGAAGCTGCACAGGTTAGATGAGGGAGTGGTGGAAAAGAAGAAAGTGATGTTGAACTTTCCATAGGTTTAGATTAGTACTAGGTTAACTCCCCTTGTTGGTCATTTTCAGCCTTGCCTAGCCAATTATCCCATGTGAGAATCAAACCCAGAACCTTGTGTCTGTAAGATAAACACCTTAACCATTATGCCAACCTCCCAATTTATATAAATTGAAAAGGGGGAGGTCAGGAGAAATAGTTAAATGCAGAAGTAGTTAAATGAAAAGTATCAGGAAGGTGGGGGACAAAGCAGTATGGAAAATGGATGTGGGGTTTGCTGATGAAAAATATATCACAATGAGTTTTATAAGGCCACAACGGGGAAAGGAATGGGATGGCTTGCAACACGGTCCAATAGGTGCTATAAAAGGGGGCTGTACCAGAATCAGTGCATATTACTAAAGGCTGGGTGTATTCAGACTAGTATCAGTCATCAATGTGGACTCCAAGATCCTGTGTAAATATTAACACAAAGGATAGAAGAGGTATTATCAAAGTATGCATGCATGTGGTGCAGACAGGAATTGTCCAATGGAAGGATAATAAGGAAAGAAATTAGAGAGAATCCTATTCAACTTTAGGTAATCACTGATTTGTTGGTGTGCATGTCCTGGTTTCTTGACGTGCACCTCTGGTTACTCAGTAAGTTGAGTAGTGTCATTAACACCAGGCAACACCAGAATTTTACTTAAACAGTTAACTTTTATTCTGTACAAAATGGCAGCTCAGTAAAATCAATGTTAACAGTTCAGCCATCATGAATACATTGGCCATAGGCACTTCTGTCAGTAAAATATGGGATACATAACATTCTTAAAACTGAAATACTGTAAAATCGTCAAAGCAGAGTGGCTATAATAACTTAGTGTATACAGTCTCAAGATAGCAAGGGAAGGGCGAATGCTGTAGATGTGGGAGAAAGGGTGCAGCACTGATGCATATGCTGTAGGAGTACACATGGGTGAAAATGCATGGCAGTGGGGAGATCACAAATGGGGGGAAGTAAGGGGAGGAAGATGGTAAACAAGTCAGAGTTGTGCATATTTGCTTTGTATAAAAGACAAAAAGAATAAAATAATTGATTAGAGGACAGATACCATATATGGCTGGAGGGGGTGCGGAGATTTATAGAACAGCGCTGGAAAGATGAGGAAAGAATAACAAGGTTTGATACAAAAGGAAGTAACGTGGCCACAAGGGTGATAAACTACAAAAGATACATGGCTGTTGGGAAAGAATTAAAACTGTAAATTGCTGAGAACACTGTGCGGTGCAACTTGGAAGAAAGGGAGAACTGGATATCCCTAGGTTGCAGGAAGAATTATAAGGGGAGTGAAAGCCATGTGGAGAAGGAAGTGACAGAAATATTCAAAATGGTGTGAAAAAGTGCACCTTCTGCTCTGTGCAAGGGGTAAAATTAACATTTACAAAATTAAAGCATGACGTAGTATATAAGCTAATGAAGTATCATAATCAAGAGACGAGACCAATACAATCTCCAGATATGTAAAGATCATAACGCTTAACTAATTTAACATGTGTAGCAGTATTTAAGTACAGCATCTGTCATTGTTACTTGAAGATCTTAAATTGGTTTAATTTACTCAGCTTGGTAGGTAGACTGTTCCATTTTTAAGGTATATGATGACATAGTGATTGTAACCAAAACTTGCTGCTATTAATTCTTACCAGTGGACAAGCAGAAAGTGAGTACAATGCTGTAATGGCATATGCCTCAAGACAAGGTCATCATCTACAATAAAGTTATATATGTTGTATTTACCAATAATATCCACTTTGGTACAGACATCTAAAGTAGAGCCGCAGGGAGAAAAACTGTTGTAGAACAAACAATAAATGAAAAACATTTCAGTGTTGCTTAAATTGATTAATGAATATAGTAACTGTGAAAGGACTTACAGATTTCAGTGTTGCCTATTACATGATAATCTATTTACAGTACTAAATTTGTAAATAATTGTGTTGTGTATAATAAAAGGTGCATCTTGCGTGAACAATACAAAGTATATCAGTGTTAGTAAATCAGCATTAAAATATATCTGATATAAGTGGCTGGTAGTAGAAGTGTGGGGGTGTTGGTTTGATTAGCTGTTTTAGTAGAGATTTTAAGTAGTTTTGCGTGTACAGTTGAGCTTTTAGTTTGGTATTGCCTGACTAATATTTAAGAGAAAAAGTATGTTAAAAAAGTGTGCTTGTAAAATCAGTCCCGCCCATAGAGTTAAGAAAAACACAACAGTGAGGTCCAGATGTAGAATTAATTCTAGCTGTTTAATTGTATCTTGCCTCTAGCTTGCATAATGTATAATTAGGTAACTTTTCAGTATTGAAGTGCATTTGCAATAATTTGGGTTATGGCTCCGCCTGTGCAGCCTTTACTGATGTATTTTCAACTTGATGATGGGCATGCAATTGCTGATTAACCAGCTTTGGCTGTTGCTTCACAGTGCTCTCGAAAGGTATCACTAGTAACAATGAGGTACTTCCAGAGTGTTACTGTCTCAAAGCACTGCACTGAACAGGAACGTTGTAATAATGAGGACTGACCCTCTACGTGCATGACTGATTTTTTTATTACTGAACAGCAATTGGCTGCCCCTAAACCAGTCTAAAAAAACTTACTCAGTTCATTTAGTAAAGTCTATGTAAGAGTTTACATGTTAAATTCCATGTAGCATGGTAGTGTCGAACCACTGATATACCATATCAAAGCCACAATCAGTTATGTGCTCCTCAGTTTGAATTTTACAGACTGAAAAGAGCAAGATTCAAAGAACAAATCCTTTGGGAATGCCAAAAGAACAGATCCTTGGGGAATGCCAATCTGTATGTTTGAACTGCAGCAAACATTTTGTCATGTCCTGCATTTGCTCTGATAGCTCTATGCCCAGTCAAATGAAGCAGTCCCAAAGCTATCAACTTGCAGTCTGTATTTAAGAAAAGAGTGTAGTGCTGTGGCAAATGCTCTGGGGTAGTCCAGGAATAAGGCATGTCCTTCCATATCACTTTTGCAGTATTGTTTACCAAAGGGATCTCCTGCCAAGGAAGGCCCAACATCTAGCCAGTATAGCAAAGCCTTTAGTATTTATAGGCACTGTACATCACATGTTCATTCTGTGCACAAGGTGTAGGGCATAAAAATGACGTATAGATACACAAACTCAACAACTTTGCTGCCATTCCGAATGCCATTATAAAACTTCTGTCTAAATCCCTTTCTGCTGTGCTGGTTACCAAGCCGTGTTTCAAACAAATGCCCCATTATGGATTCTCCTTGTCTTTCATTTAGTGCTGCTTGGATTCATGTCATCCATAAAAGGAAAATGTCAGTGTGTGGGAGGCAAATTCCCCATAAAGATAATCATGACTAGTGTCTCTTCTATTTGGGTGTTTCCCATGACTATATGCAATGTTCTATCTGCCATGGTTTTGTCCCTAAGACCTTATGTATTCATCTCTCATCTTTATATATTTACATTGAAAGCTAATGTCTTAAGTTGTTGGCTCCCAAGAGGCAGCCCTTGGCCACGAAACTTGGGTCTGAAGTGGCTACTGTCCGGCCTCTCCCAGATGTTTCTGTTGAGGCTAGTGTAAGCCCAGAGGCTCATCCAGTGGCTGCTTCTGGATTCCTTTGCCGCCACCCTCTCGGAGGCTGGCATGGATCTGGCTTCTCGCATGTCCTTGGAGGCTTTACAGATGACTTCTCCAGACACTGAGGGGGAACCTCAGCTGATTACATCTGAGGGACCGAGGAGGATTCTGCAGATCTTAGGGAGGAGATCTCTACTATGCTTGAGTGTGGCGTGTGGCCAAGGGTATGTCCTTCTGAGGGTACCTCGTGGACGTCCTGCAGACAGAAAACCAAGCATATTTCCATTGTAGTTAAGGATCCCCAACATGAATGGCAGGATTGTTTAATGCTTTAATGGCTTTAAAGCCTCTTCAGAGGGTGTCTGTGCCTGCCCTTCCCAGTATTTCACACCTTTTAAAGGACTCTGGGAACTGGACTCTTCAGAGGAGGATCAAGATTCTGGGGAGGAATCCCTCTTCTCAAACTCTTTTAGCTCTGATTCCCCTTTGGAGCAACACTCCTCTTGGAGACACTGTTACCTGTATATTGGAATTATTTAAGTAGGATTTCTGTCCAGTCTCTGATATTCAGAAAAGGTATTTTGAGCTCCTCCAGCTGTAGTCTCCTAAGCTTTTGCTGTTTTGCCTGTTCTGGCTGCTCTCCTTGGATACCTTTTCAGCAGCTTCTGTGGCCCCTGATTCTTAGCCCTCTGCTCCCAAAAAAACTGATAGATTTTATAAGGTGCCACATAAATGTAAATTTCTGTATAAATTCCTGTCTGCTGATCCTTATGCAGTGCCTGTCTCTTCTGACAAACCCTCCAAGCTGTTGCCCTTTACCAAGCTGCTTCCTTCAGATAAGGATGGTAGAGCCGTGGAGAGGCTGGGCAAAAAAGGTTTATACTGCTACCACTTGTTTGTGCCATAAACTACCAGACTCGTATGACCAGATATATTTTGGCCCTTCCTTCTCAGGTTTCCCCAAGTAATTTCTGACCTTCCTCATTTTGAGGGTAAAGCTTCTGCCCTTTCTGTTTTGGGCTCTACCTCTCAAGTTGCCCACCACTCTATTAAATGTAGCTGATTCCTCCTCCAGGGCTGCTGCCTTTGGCTGTGTTTGAGACTTTACTCTTGGCTTCATCTTCAGACGACATTAAGGCCAAACATTTGGCTGCTCCTTTGGATAATAAAAATCTTTTTGGTGCTGCTGCTGATCTCTCCAGGATAAAGGTAAAGCCTTGCAGGAATTGGAACATTACCGCTCCATATTTATTTTTGTTCGTGGGCAGTCTCGGCCTCCACTCAAAGTAAGAAAGAGTTCTAGACATGTACCTCCTGCTAAGTCTACTCAAACCCTAATCTCCCAGCAGCCTACTTTTCAGGATAAGCCAGGTTCTATTTAACAGTTTGCTTTCCCTTACCCTTGCCTTCAGCCAGGTTCCCCTTATTCCTCCATTTTTCCTGATCTCTTCCAAATTGGTTAAACATCACAACAGACTCTCTGGTTCTGTCCATTTTCCACCAGAGATATTTTATGGTTTGGAAATCCCTTCCTTTCTCGTTGGGCATTCCTCAACCTCCTTGGGAACAACTTCCCCTTTTCCCAGAGGTGCTCCATTCTTATTTAGTTCAGGTCACTATTCAAGCTGTGCCTCCTGCCCAGGTAGGGAGGGTTTTTTACTCCAGAATGTTTATGGTTCCCAGAGAGGAGAGTACTTGTTGACCAGTTCTGGATCTTTTCCAACTTCTCATCTTTCTCAAGATTCCTTGATTTTAAGTGTTTTCTTCAGACTCTCTTTTCCCCTCTTCGTCTGCCCCAGGCCTTTCTGGTTTCATGGATGCGTGCCTTCATATCCCCATCATCCCCCATCAGAAAGGTTTTACGTTTGTCTGTTTCTTCCTTCCATTTTCAGTTCTTTGCGTTGCCATTTGGATTGCTGTACTTCCCCAAGGGTATTCCCTATCTGAATGATCTGCCCATTTAAGCATCTTTACCTGATACTGTGCTTCATGATCTCCAGTTTAGTATTTCCCTGTTGCAGAGTCTGAGTTTTACTGTAAACTTCCAGAAATCAGCTCTGACACCTTCTTATGATCATATTTTCCTTGCTTGCCAGCTTCAGATTATCCTCATGCTAGCTTCTCCTAAGGCCCCTGTCTTTTACTGCCTTTTTCCAGTCTCCTCTTCCTTTGGCTTCAGTCTTGACCAGGGACTTTCTCAGAGCCCTCATGTTCATGGCTTCCACCATTCCCATGCTTCCTCTGGCTAGGCTCCACATTTGAAAGCTACTGTGGTACTTCAAGTCAGTGTGACTCCAACATCATCTCCCTCTGGATTTCCCAGGCCCCTCTCCTTCCTTGTCTCAAGGCTGAGCTTCAGTGGTGAATTCAGCAACTTTCTCTCAACCCAGGGCTTCCTTTCCAGGTTCCAGTCCCAACCCAAGAGCTATTTACAGACACAGACAGGAGATGGAGGGGCCTCCTTTGGCTCTCTCAATGTGCAAAGTTTCTGGCCTCTTAATTAGAGGTCAGACCACATCAGTATAAATTGGATGGAGGGATCTGTTTTTTGCTCTCCAGGCTTTTCATTCCCTCTTTCATCCTGGACCCCTGAAAAATTTCACAGACAATACTGTAATGATGTGGTACGTCAGCATACAAGGGGGTACAAGATCCTATCTTTGCAGACTAGCTCTTCAGGTCTGGGATCTAGCTGTTCAGTATCCAGTGACTCTTCATGCAGTTTATATTCCTCGGAGCACAATCTAGTGGTAGCTTCTTTGAGCAGGTCTAGCACACAAGCCCACAAATGGATGCTTCACAAAGATATGTTCTTGGACAGTGTTCATCAGTGGGGTATTCCTCATGTAGATCACTTTACCTCCTCTCTGAACAGACAACTTCCTGTCTTCTGTTCCAGAGTCTCAAGCCCTCTGGATTGGAAAGTGGATGCACTGTCTTTTCTTTGGAAGGGAATGTTTCTCTACACATTCCCTCTCCTTCCTCTGTTACTGTGACTCTTGTACAGGATCAGGCAGGACTCTGCCAGAATATTGCTAGTGACTCCCTTTTAGCCCATATAGCATTGGTTCCCCCTTCTTTCTCACTTGGCCAGGGGCAATCACCACAAGTTACCTCACCGGATGTATCTTTTCACACAAGACAAGGGGGTCTCTTATCCAGCCCTACTTGTCCACTCTTCAGCTGACACTATGGATGATAGGATTTTGATCCCTTTTCGGCACCTGTTTTCTGAGGAAGTGCTTTCTGTCCTGCAGGAAACCCACTACCAGGAAATCTCATATGTCCAAATGGAAGCAAATTTTTGTCTGGTGCCTGTCTCACCATCAGGATCCCCTATGTGTGGAGGTTCCTCTAGTTCTCTCATTTGTGTGATCTGCTCCATGCTGGGTTGACACATTCTTCAGTGAAAGCTTACCTGTCAGCATTTGCTGCTTGGCTGCTCCTGATTACTCCTTTAGCCTCTAGATTTGAGGCCAAGCCATTTCTTAAAGGGGTCCTTCTTATCAAACCTCCCAAGAAGTCTATTCCATTTTCCTGGAACCTCAATTTTGTGCTTGAAAAATTGACTCATCCTTCTTTTGAGCCTACCTGTACAGCTTCCTTGCAACATTGTACTTGGAAGATGATTCTTTTTGCCCTTACTTCAGCTAAGAATGTATCTGAAGTTCAGGCTTGCATGGCTGTTCCTCCTTTCTAGTTTTTCACAGAGACAAGGGTATCTGTCTGTCTGTACTAATCCTTTTATGCTTAAGGTGTTCGATGAGTTGTCCCTTAATCAGTCTAGTCATCTGTGTTCCTTTATTCTTTCTGTGCAGCCTGCCAATGAGAAGGTTCTTCATGCTTTAGTTTTCCATAGACAGCTGAAATACTATTTGGATAAAACTAAAGTTACTTGTAAATCTGAACAGCTTTTTGTTTCATTTCTTCCCAAGTCTTTGGGTTTGGGACTTTTTAAGCAAACCATCTCTTCCTGAATTTCTAAGTGTTTCTTTTTGTTCTTTTCACTGTAAATGTCTTTCCTTTTCAGTAAATGCTAGTTCTACTAGGGTAGTTGCCGCCTCTGCTGCTTTTTTCAAGGGTGTGGATACAGTTTCCATCATGGAGGCTGCTACTTGGACTTCTGTTCATACTTTCACTTAGCATTACAGTTTGGGTGTTCGTTTCAGGGCCAGGGCAAGCTTTCCCAGTGTTCTTCTCTGCCTTTCTCCTCCCAGGCTTCCTGTTGAACTCTTGTACTCCCCCTTTGGTAAAAAAATACTGCAGCAGTGATTTGGAAAGAGATAGTATGGTTGTGTAAAATCTTACCATAACAGTAGATGTTTGTCTCCACTGTTGGAGTATTCCCTCACTCGCTCCCTCCTGCCCCCTCTGCTTTAGCCTCTTCTTTCTTGCCTTCCTGGCCAAGGGGCTTTTCTCTTTCTGGATGCACATGTTTTTTCTTGTTCCTAGGGACATTCTGCTCCTCCTGGGGCTTTTCCAGTTTTGTGTGTGTCCATACGTCACCTCCATGCCCTATGCTTTATGCAGGGAGTATATGCGTGATGTACGGTGCCTGTGACTACTTAAGGCTTTGCTATACTGGCCAGATGTTTGGCTGTCCTTGGTAGGAGATCCCTTTGGTAAAGAATACTGCAACAGTGAAGAGAAGGACATAGACTGTTATGGTAAGGTTTTACACAACTGTACTTTCTAAAATTATCTGATGTTCAACTGTTGTTCAGTTGTCTTTTATGAGAGCACTATAGGATTTTGGTTGTTTTTTAAAACCACTATGTGAGACTTAAATATTAAATTGTTTAACATTAGATGTTTGTTAGTAAAATTTTTCTGATAATTTGACCGAGGGATTAGAACTGTAGTTGACTACCTTAATCGGGGGGGCTGTGTTGTGTTCTGGAACTATTTTTGTTTCTGTATCACTGGCACAGTGCCATCTGTAATTGTCTGAAGTGATGATGGCTTTGAAATAAGCTGGTGGAAAATTATAAGCAGAATCAATTATTATCTGTATGGAAGGCATTTAATAGTAAGTGTTAGAGAAAGGGAAGAGACAGCACGAGTGTCTACCGACTTTAAGTTGTAATGGGGTCATACTTGGGTATGTACATAATACCAGCACTTTTTTTTTTTTTTTTTTTTTTTTTTATACCTGATCAGCAATGACCAACTTAAGCAAATCACCAAGAGGGCAGGAGTGTCAGTGAGAATTTTGCTTAGTAGTTCAGTCATTCTACAGGAGAAGGACGGATTTTTATCTCTCCTGCATAACCTTGCAGTAGCTCCTCTTTGAATTTTGTATAAATTGCTCACAGTAGTTGAGTAGATGTATG
Organism: Protopterus annectens; assembly: GCF_019279795.1. Taxonomy (NCBI): domain Eukaryota; kingdom Metazoa; phylum Chordata; order Ceratodontiformes; family Protopteridae; genus Protopterus; species Protopterus annectens. The sequence goes on along the minus strand of NC_056725.1, from coordinate 152,843,924 downwards.
TATTGTTAATGTTTACTTCATCTCCAGTTTGCTTATGTTTTTGTCAGGCTGATTCTATATTCAGAATAGCTTGCTCACCCCAGAGTTAAGTCACACAGAGGGTTTAGATGTCATCCATAAATGTGTCTCGAGAAAACCACACATAACAGGCCGTACATGATTCACATTTACCTCAGTGTGACAGGCCCACAATGGATAATACTGTACTATGCACAGCTATGTGAAAAGAACAGCTACATAAACATATTGGCCCTGTGTCTTTCAAGAAACCCTGAAACGTGCACTAGAAAGAACAGGCCAAGCTGTGTTGCAATAAAATTATAAAACATAGCTGATCTGGTCTCTACCTCAATGATACCCTCCTGTCCTTTCAAGGGCATCGGTGCAACAGCAGGGTCAACACAAGGATCACCAGTGATAGATATATTACAATGCAATACTATACTAAATACACACACTGCCCTGTTTTTGATCTTGTATCAGCAATACTGTGTACAACAAAGATTCATTTTTTTCCGAACACTTTTATTGAGTTATCATTTGTGACACAGGCAAATTTGCATTCATATAAAAGTAATCAAACTATATTAACATAACAAACATTATACTATTATACTTCACATATATTGCTATATATCATATAACCTAAACAATGTTACTTAAATTATTCAATTCCTGCCTTTTTTTTTTTTTTTTAAATAAGACACATCGTTATTAAACCATCACTTACGACACAGGGAATCATATTTATATAAATGAAAACAAACCACACCGACACAATCCTAGTTGCAAGCATTTTACATCACAAACCATACTGACACACTCCCAGTTGCAAACATTGTACATCACTTATAATCTACCCAATCTTTCTCACTCAAACATTACATAGCTCATTTTTAAGTCCTGCCACCTTTTAAACCTCATTCCTCCCTTGTATGTATTGTTACCACAATTCCCATTTTTTCCTATGTAGTTTGCTCATACCGTTTTCTAAAGATCTCAGTTCCAGTTATATCTCCGTTACTATGTTCACTACTTCTAGTATAGTTGGTTTAGATTTTGATTTCCATTTTCTAGTAATTGCTTTTTTGGCAGCCACCATTATTAGACACAGCAAGGCCTTACCACATCTAGGCAATTCTGATTCTGTATCATAGCTCAGAAAAATCATCTCCCTCATCAGATTAATCTGCCCAGTCAGCATCTCCAACAGTGCATCCTGCAGGGAATCCCTAAAGTCCACCAACCCACCACACTCCTAGAAAATGTTCCAAATTACCTCTGTCTACTCCGTCACAGTTCCACCATTTGCGGTCTGCCTGAGGAAAATTTCCCTGGAGTTTACTTGGGGTATAAAAATATCTATGTAAATATTTCCAGGCTAAAATCCTAAATCTTCTAGATTTTGTTGCATATTTGGGAGACATACATATATCCTCCCATTGTTTCTTTGTGAATTGCTTATCCAATCCTTTCTAACCTCCTCTGAGTTATCATGCAATATTGTGTGGCACCTATGAATATGAGTGCCTCTTTCAGTCCTTTCATGCTCAGGATCAGAGTTATTTTGCCATTAATTAAGGACAGAGCTCAGTCAGCTGTATGTAGATGTGTGTCTAGAACCTATTAGTACCAATAGCAACAGGTCAAGTAGAGAGCAAGGAGCATTTTTCCCTTTCTTTCATTTTGCAACGGAGAGTACAGTGAGTAGTACCCCCAGCATGACCTTGTTTGCAAAAAGTAAAGAACACTTGCTTCCTTCTTTCTAACTGAGCTGTACCTTCCTAATTTTCTTATAATATATCCTAGTCCATTAGTAACATCAGTTTGCTGCAACACCATTCAAGGTCCCTTTTCAGATGCAATTAGTAGTACTTTGGGGCAAAAGTAATAAATAACTTTTTTCCAAAGACATTTGTAGGTTGTTTACTGAAAGCATGAAGAGCAGCAACACTTTCTGAGGGTCATCAGATTCTGTCTGCAGGAATTTGGAGTACTGCTGAAAGCATCTTTTGATTCAGATGGGAGGGTGAGTCTCTTCTTCTAGGATTAAAGCCATGTCAGATATTTTGCACAGTCCATGTTGAAGAGGTAGGCTCAAAAGCTTGTACTCCATTTTTGCATAGATGGTTAGTAAAGGCATCACATGAAGCCCAGCTTTATTGTTCTCCTTGGTTTGAGCAGTAGAAGAATAGATTTGTAGGTAGTTACTAAGCATGGGCTGCAGAAGGCAATTGAGGAGAATATCCCAATTGCCCCAAGTTACAGTCTGGTCAAGCGACTTGCTTAAGGTCACACAGTAGGCAATGAAGGCTGAGGGAATTGGCTCATTCACAACTCGTAATCTTAATCCTCAGTGCCAACTGCCAGGTCACATATACTGTGTAGCACTGTCACCTCACAGCAAGGGTTCTACAGTACATCTCTTGCCTGGGGTGCCTTCTGTGTGTCTGCATGTCTCCCATATGGCTTTTCTTAGGTGCCGCAGCTTCCACCCACATTCCAAAGAAGTGGTAGATAGATGGGTGACTTCTAAATTGTCTGTGTGTGAGTGAGATATGGAAGAAAGCCCAGGCAATCTACCTCCGTTCCGTACTTTCCTAGTAAACTCTTTGGATGGCAGTGGCTGTTCACGGGGTTGCTCTAGTTGTCACTTGAGACTGAAAATGTGGATGATTGTACACTGTACATGTTGTGAACTTTTAAACTGTAATAGATGGTTTTAGCAGGTTATGCGAGATTACCTCCAGAGATGATTATAAATGTGTGTTTGGGAGTCGGGCTTTGCTCAGACTGCTGACTCCATTTGTATGGCACAGAGACTGATGTTTTACTTAGAAGAATAGTTGTAATATAACCCTTAAAGTTTTAACAGTTGGACTAGAGTGAGGATGAGTAGTAATTTAGTGGTGTCCTCTTATTGTGTAGACATAGCACTGAAGTAAAACCAAGTTTTTATCTAAAGGGTGCCATCCTGTAACATATATGTGAACCAATGTGCGTTATGCTGCTAAACAGCAAGTTGTGTAAATATTCTGTATATCCTGAGTCTGTATACGAACATATTCTAATTTACCATGCTTTTTAATGTTGGCATAGTACCTCACCATCTAGTCTGTTTTTTTTTTTTTTTTTTTTTTTTTAATTCTTCTGGAAACATCAGCATGCTCTGTGCCAATTTATTAAAGGCAGTTTCCAAAAAAAACCCCATAAGTGAATCGACAGTACACAGATTAACTTAGTCTCTGAGTGAAGTCCCACTTGTTGTAGGAGGGTGTTCCACCTGCATCTTCAGAATATGGTCAACTTTGAGGTTATTAAATCTCCGGGAAATGGGAAAACACTGACAGCAATGATCTCAACATAGGCAGATTTCAGTCAAATACTGTAAACGTGATCTGTTGAACTTTCTTACATTCTGCACCACAGCTTGGGGTGCGTTCACTGCCTTGCTGCATTTTCCTCCCGCTCATTCCAGGTGTATGTGGCAATATTTTAATTAGAATGTTTCATAAAATACTGATTTTTGTATGATATTATTGTAAGTTTAGTGAGCTTTGCCATCAAAGATATCAGTGTATGGGTAGCATACAATGTCTGTCCAAATGCACCCCCCACTATCTTTATGTTGACGTCACTGAATAACGTAGTATAAATTATACGGGCATACCATTAATAAAATGTTTATGAAACTTATGAAACTGCAGTCATAATATTGGTATGATTGGGTGGAAAATGCATCATTGCACTTGGGTTGGTAAGTACTATGATGTACTGAAAGTGTGGCAGAACACTTTTTTAAATATCTTATGCTCACTCCTATTCATAGTCTCTTCTACAATATAACTGAATTGTTTTCTTCTGAAAAAGACTTGAGGAGGTCAAACAGTGAAACATTAATAAATCATCAGTTGTGCTCTGTTTCATTGTATCAGGCATGTTTAAGTTTGTAGGTTCTGTGAATATAGTGTCTGCTGCATAGTTACTTAAAGGGAGTTAATGGTTTCCATGATGTAGATGCCTGTGAATGTTTATTTTGCTGTCTCTCTTGCTTTTCCCTACTGGCTTTATAATTCTTATCCACTTCACTCTTGTGAACAGTGTACATCATTGGGTTTCTGATCATAACCATTGTATTATGGGTTTGAGACATGGATGCCAAGAAATTTGCTCTCAAGGTGAATCTTGGAATCCGTGCTGAGAACACAGTTTGTTATGATCTGAGACACAATCATGAATCTTTGTAGTGCATCGTACTTTATCTGTTCCATGTGCTACCAGTTACAAATAAAAAAAAACATTGTAGCAGTGGGAAGTGTTTTACCAGATTTCAAAACCCTTGATTCCCAAAAGCTGGTAAGACTTTGGAACTGTTGAAGACGGCCAGCAGAAACAGTATCCCTTTGGAAAACAAGGAGCTTCAAAAGCCATTAGACACACTCTTCTGCCACAGTTTTGTTTACAAGTGTGGCCGTTTGGAAGTTTTAAAAGCTTTTAAAGTCTGTTTCACCTCCAGCCACTTTTCTTTGCTGGATGGAAATGTTGGTATCATGAGATCCTATTTGAAGAGTGCTTAGGTGTGCTTGGGACTCACACTAGGAAAGAGTTTAGCATGTTTCCATTTTTCCTCCAGTATCCAAATGTAAACTCAATGCTCCATGCATGTTAACTTTTTTTCATTAAAAAGGCAATTATTTGACCAGTCTTTGGAGCTGAAATTTTATAACACGTAGACCTGAATTCTGAAGACTTTTGCAGTATTTTCTGTGGTTTCCTGATGTGCTCTTCCTAGGTTAGCAACATATTTCTATCATATTCCTATTCATGGGGTGTGCACACCTCCTATTAGCATATGCCAAGGCATTGTGTCAAGCTGAGATTGTGCCACTCTTGTTTGGCCCTCATCCATTGAGAGACCATAGCTAGCAAGAAGAGAAACAAAGCCCTACAGTGTGCAAGAACTAAACTTGATTGACTTACAAGAAAGTCCATCCTCAGCCATAGAAGAGCAGGTCTGAACACTTCCAGATCAATGGATATCGATAATATATATATATACTCTGTATGTGCCTGGAAAGGTAGAATTCTGTGCACTTAAAATTAAGCTTCCTGGTAGGCCAATACCAGGAGTATGTATAAAAACAAGTACAGATGGTAGAGTCCTGAAGTACTGTGATACTGAAGGAGGCCAAGGTCCTTTAATAACAGTCATAATAACCCTTTAATAAAGCATGGACTGGCAGCAAGCCATGGAGTGGATGTTCACATTGGAGACCTTTCTGAATGAAGCTCCTGAAGCATCCATAATGTTGTGATCTTAGACAACAGCATTTTCCTGTGGGTGTTTATTCGGCTGGTGGTGCACAGTGCTGTTTACTCTACCGTTAGAAAGAATATGCATAGTCACAACAACCCTCCTCACTCATTGATTAAAGATGATTGAGAACTGTTCCACTGTCTGCAAGTGCAACACATAGCCCTTCTGAACCCAAACCACCAACACCCACACATAGCAACACTAACCCACATATGTGGAGGCCCTTAACAGTAACCTGCCCAAGCAACAAAGACCTCTGAAGCTGAAATCCAAACAAGCACCAATCACAACCAAAGTGTCACATAGCTCACAACACCAGTGTGCCACCCAACAACAGTCCCTAAGGCAAGACAATGTACCCAACACTTTTGTCATAGGTGACTCTCTAGTCAGGCACACTGATGTCCCACTCACCAGGCTGAGCAAGGAGAAAGTTACAGTCAGATGCCTTTTGGGTGCCAGGATCCACCACATAATGCATGAACTGAAGTCACTCCAGAACAAGTACAAATATGACTCTGCCGTTGTCCATGTTGGAGTGAATGACTTGAGACGTATCTCCCTGGACTACATGAAAAGAGACATGGAAGAGCTCTGGGATCATGTGGCCCAGGCAGGTATGACGCTAGCCCTGAGTAGCATCCTGACTTCACCCAGAATGATACCACAGTATAAGGACAAAATGATTGACTTCAACTGGCTAAGCCACTGGTGTCATTCAAAGGGGATCCAGTATCTGTCTGCCTGGGACGACATGATCGACAGACCACGATGCTTTGCCAAAGATGGTCTGCACCTGTCGCCCCTAGGATTCAGGTTACTGGCTAAAGCTCTTGCCACCCCTATAGTGCCTTTTTTAGGCAAAATTCAAAGGACAAACCCACCACCATAACAGGTACAAGCATGAAAAATCTGAAGGTAATGCTACTCAATGCTAGAAGTCTAAACCTCAAAATTCCCTCTCTCGAGGGACTCCTAAAAATGGAGAACATTGATATCTGTGCAGTAACTGAGACCTGGTTCAAGGCTCCAGAGAGCACCCCTGCAATACCAGGCTACAACTCTTACCACACTTTTCGGTCACCAAACCAGGACTGAAATACTAAAGGTGGAGAAGTGTCCATATTCACCATGGATATTCACAACACCAGGCTAGTTGCCCAACACAATGCTACAGATCACCCACCATGCCCCAAGATTCTCACTGCACCTTTCTAAACATACTGGAAAATATTAAGATACAACCAAACATCCTAATACTGGGTAATTTCAACTACCCTGCCATTAACTGGGAAAACTACTCATGTACCAACACCTTTGCCCAACAGTTCTTGGAATTCATAAATTCCAACGTCCTGGATCAACTAATCCTTAGTCCCACCAGGAGCTCCAATATCCTAGACCTGGTCATTACCAACATGGGAAATCTATGCTCCACACCTATGGTCACCCCCCTCATTGGTAAGGTCTGACCGTAAGCTAATCATCCTTGACATCCACATCCCACCCCCAACCCCCAGTAAGGAACCTCCATAAAAAACTTCTCCAAAGCCAACTTCATGCTACTCAAGTCAGAAGTGACAAACTTCATGACACCCATGCAGACGGGAACTGAAAGTTCGACTGCTGAATCCTACACTAAGGCACTGTACGAGCACATCTACTCGTGCATGAATTGTGCCATCCCCAATAGAACCAAGATGCTCTCTTCCAAACAAAGGAAGCCAAATCTGGTGGTCCCTTGCCATAATCAAACTTTACAACAAAAGGAAGAAACTATTGCAGAAAAGAAGAAAATCCCAGGATGCAAAATACTCCCTTACCAGCCTCAGTAAGAAGCTGAGATCCCTCATAAAATCCTCCAAAGCTAGTTACGAAAATAAAATTGCCAAAGATTCCAAAGACCAACCACAAGGCATTCTATAGTTATGTCAGGAATCTAAATGGCAATGCTCAGATCTGCAACAGAATGGCATTAAATATGCTGATCCCAAGGATATTGCCAATATCCTGGCAGATCGATTCTGCGCAAACTTCACCCCTCTCTCCCCCACAAAGGTCCCATCTCAATACCGAAAGATTGCCAAATTCTGGTAATAATGGCCACACAGGTAAAAAACGTACTCTCCAAAGCTAAGAATACAGCATTCATTGGACTAGATGACATCCCAGGCTGCGTACTACATGAACTGCAAAATGAACAGGCACCTCACTTAAGTGTCATGTTTAATCATAGCCTCACCTCAGGCTTCTTGCCCACTGAGTGACGAACAGCTGCAGTTATCCCACTCCACAAAGGGGGATCCAACTTGGATCCCGGGAACTACCGCCCCATCAGTCTGATGAGCCTGATCTGCAAGGCAATGGAACGTATTATCATGGAACTTATAAACAAAGACATTGGCAACCTTCAAACACTGGACCCCATGCAGTTTGGGTTTGTGAAGGGCAGATCCTGTCTCCTGAACCTGATTGACTTTTTTGAATTGGTCTCCAGAGCCATGGACAAGGGTAAGGTGGTCTACACAGCATATCTGGACCTCGCCAAGGCCTTCAACACCATCCCCCCCTCTGGAATCATAGATAAATTTACTAAGCTGGGCATTAATCCCTACGTCACTCGATGAATTGCCAACTGGCTTATTGACAGAACCCAGACTGTAAAAGTAGCCGACTACAAATTCAGCTCCATATAAGTGACAAGTGGAGTACCTCAGGGTTCAGACGTGGGACCGCTCTTGTTTGGCATCTACTTCTCTGAAGTACAGGCCAACACTAAGGGACTCTGGCTAACAAAGTTTGCAGATAACTGCAAACTGGGAGCCATTATTGAATCCCCAAATGATGTGGAGAGTCTACAAAAGGGCCTTACAGAAACAGAGGCTTGGTGCCAGAGCCATGGGCTCAAGCTCAATGCCAAGAAATGTATAGTTATCCCCTTTGGGAAAAAACATGTACCCGTGAATTACCACATAGGTGGCAGTACATTAAACACCGAAAGAGTGATAAGAGACTTAGGGACACAGGTGGACAGTGGTCTCACCTTCGATAACCAGATCATCACAGCAGTCAGGAAATCCTTCTGTGTGGCACACCTCATCACTAAGGGCTTTTCATCCAGAAAAAAAGAGGTCATTGTCCCACTGTACTCATCCCTCATTAGACCCATTATAGAATATAATGCCCTGTTTGGTATGTACCTCTCAAGACATCTGCAACAACAGGAAAGGCCACAGAAATACCTCATTAAAAGAATCACAGGCCTAAAGCAATGCCCTATGCTGGCCGTCTAAAAAAGCTCCACCTATACTCTTGTTGCATATTGTCTACTCGGGGGCGATCTCTGCTTAACATACAAGGCCATGTCAAACCCAGATCTGTTGGACATGTTACACTTAATGAAATCCCAGTCCCTCAGAAACACATGCTCCAGCGATCTAAACCTTGTCATCACAATGAGCAAAACATGCTGGAGGGATAGGTTCCTGGCACAGAGACTCCTCAGACTCTGGAATAGACTGCCCATACATGTCAAGCAGAGTGCCTCTTTGGCCCTCTTCAAAAGGAATCTTGATGATTGGATGAGAGATAGGAACATCATCCCGGGGATCATGTCTGTTGCCCTGCTAGATAGGGGTCTAGGGAAGTAAATACTGTGGGAAGAAATAGCCAGGGAATCGTTAGCCTAGGCTTGTATAGACCCTAGGGCTGATAGCCTAGTACTAACCTATGAACCTACGAAGTGATGCACCTTCTTTAAGGCAGAACTTGAGCTAGCGGTGCACATTCAAGTGTAAAGGGACATTCCTCTCCTGAATTCTTCCTCTGCAAGGAAAGAAGTGGAGTGACTAAAAATAGCTTGGTGCCAATTCTATACCTGTTTTGAGAGGGATGCCTGATCCTTGTGAAAGAGCAACTAGAATTCTCTACTGAGAGGTGCCTGAAACTTTGGATATCCTGCATGCAGAGATGAAGGCCACTGACCAGTGTCATCTGTATGATTTAATTTTATTAAGCACAAGTTCCAGGGAAGGTAAAAGGCAGATGAAGATGTTGAACTCCTTTAACGTGCTGGTTTACATATCGACTCTCCACAAGATCATGATCCGGAGGTATCAGAAAGATGTTCCTTAATTGTGGAATAACTGAAGTTTAAGTAGGTGTCACGACCACCTAAAGGTTAATGTTTGAGGTGACAGCAGAGAGTATCTGTCAGCTCACATATGGTACCATTCCACTTAAAGACCACATCTGATGAGCAGATGGTTTCCTGTTGGTTTTAAGGCATCTCTGGCAATTCAGGTGTGATTCATAAACTATTAACAAGGGAAGTAAATTATGAGTCCATCTTAAGGCAGGGGACACATTTCTTCAGTTGAGAAAGATGACTGGGTTGTCCTGGGGATAGTTTCCTACACTCATAAGGACTTGAACAAAAAAGCCTTTAAACAACTGAAGGGCAGTTGTGGGGAGTGTTGTCTTTCCTTCTTTTTTTCTGTTTTTTTGCTGAATTTTTCATTGGAGTGCATATTGAGAAGGACAGGAGGCTTACAGTAGTCTTCCTTGCCCTTGTACAGGGAGGGTCTCTGTGTTCATCAGTGGCGGTGACTAACATTGAGCAGCTTCCCTGCCCCCCGTAGAGGTGGTTACTGACTTGAAACTGTAGTTTTATTGGCCACTAGGGGTCATTTCCATAACTCCTTCATCTTCCTCTCTTAAAACCTAGTTGCCTCGTGGTTTGAGCGTCTTTTCAGGCTTGTTGGCTGTTGGTGAAGCACCCTCCAAGAGGAAAAAACGCTGAGAGAAGAAGGGAGCCACTTTTGAGATTTTAAGTATTTTTTCTCTGTTTATTTGCTAAGTTTTTCTGCATAGCTGCCTAGCTTGAGCATTTTCTGGCTTGTTAAACTTGATTTCTGTATTAGTAGCTGTATTTAGAGCACAACCAAAAGCTGTTTGCTGAATTTCCTGTTTGCACTTAATTTTAAATCGTTTTTTCTTAAAACTTGCATATTTTCTGTCCTTGACCTAGCACTCTTGTGTGGGGTCATTTACTGCACTGTTATAACTTGATATTACTTGTGAACGTCTGCTATCTCTGTAAAAAACAAAAACAAAAAAAATCTTGCTTTTTTCCCACTTTTCTGAGAGTTAAAAAGTTCAGTTACAGGCTTGCTGTTCCTGAACTGTTTGAAAGTTTCTGTGAGGCCATTTTTGCTTGGGCTGAAGGAGGGTCTCTGTGTTCATCAGTGGCAGTGACTAACATTGAGCAGCTTCCCTGCCCCCCGAAGAGGTGGTTACTGACTTGAAACTGTAGTTTTATTGGCCACTAGGGGTCATTTCCATAACTCCTTCATTTGTCCTCAGAGGAGTGGTTTAAGGCAGTAACTTGTAGTTTATTGGCCATTTTGGGTCATTTCCTGTCTTTTCCAGCCCCCTGCTATAAAGCACGCTTTAGCGCGATTTAGCCCGATTTAGCGCGGAGTTGCTACCGTTGCACACTAGGGCAGCGCCAGTTAAGCAGGTTTAAACTATTCGGGCTACCTAAAGTCCACTCTTCAAATTTTCCCTTAAAACTACCTTCCTCGAACTATACTACTGATCTAATCAGCGTATCCTATAATTAAAAAGATCATCTCTACTTGACTCCAAGTAGACTATTCTCTATCTGTTAAACGTAGCACTTGCTCCTACAGTACTTATTACCTTGATACGGCACTCTTGTCATAGATAGTACCCCAAAAAGGCAACCCCCAATTTCTCGGTCACCCACGTCCCCCGGAATCTTTTTAAAGTTTTTTTTGTCTATTCCTTCTAGCATGTCGAGGGATCAGTTGCTAGTGTCCTCTCCTGCTCAGCTGGTGAACCTGGGAATATTGAGGCAATGTTACAATTGCCTCATGTACACAGACAACCCTCTCCTCCTCCCACAAAACACAAATACATGCGAGAGATGCAACTATACGGCCAAACTGGAGGCTGAGCTCTCTCAACATAGGACTGGCAAGACAGTCAGGAGGAGAAGGTTACCACACACACTATAGATACTGTCTCACATAGTACCATTACAACCTCAAATCATACACATAAACACACAAAGACATACTCGGAGGCTCTGATCAAAAATCTACCAAAACAGCAGAGGCCACCAAAGCAGACACCCAAACAACCACCACCTCAGAACACAACACCTGCAGCACATAGACCTCACAGTCAGAGTGTCAAACAGTCACAGCCCTTAAGGCCAAACACAATGCCAGACACATTAGTCATTGGTGACTCCATAGTCAGACACACTGACGTCCCGCTCACCAGACTGAGTAAGGAGAAGGTCACAGTAAGCTGCCTGTCGGGCGCTAGAATCCGCCACATAACGCAAGCACTCAGGTCTCTCAACAGCAGGTACAAATATGACTCAGTCATTGTCCACGCTGGTGTAAACGACCTGAGACGTACCTCCTTGGACTACATGAAAAGAGACATTGAGGAGCTCTCTGATTATGTAGCCCAGTCTGATCACAGTCAGAGTGTCAAACAGTCACAGCCCTTAAGGCCAAACACAATGCCAGACACATTAGTCATTGGTGACTCCATAGTCAGACACACTGACGTCCCGCTCACCAGACTGAGTAAGGAGAAGGTCACAGTAAGCTGCCTGTCGGGCGCTAGAATCCGCCACATAACGCAAGCACTCAGGTCTCTCAACAGCAGGTACAAATATGACTCAGTCATTGTCCACGCTGGTGTAAACGACCTGAGACGTACCTCCTTGGACTACATGAAAAGAGACATTGAGGAGCTCTCTGATTATGTAGCCCAGGCAGGTATGACCCTGACCTTGAGCAGTATCCTACTTTCACCAAGAATGATGCCACAATACAGAGATAAGATGATCAGCTTTAACAATTGGCTTAAACACTGGTGTCATTCAAAGGGGATCCAGTGTCTGTCTGCCTGGGATGACATGCTGGACAAGCCACGCTGCTTCTCAAGGGACGGCTTGCACCTGTCACCCCTGGAATTCCGGCTATTGTCAAAGGCTCTTGCCACCCCATAGTGCCTTTTTAGGCAAGGCTCAAATTCTAAACCTACCACCCTAGAACACAAAAAGGAAAAAACTAAGGGTAATGCTGCTCAATGCCAGAAGTCTAAATCTCAAAATGCACGCACTCGAGGCCCTTCTCAGTATGGAGAACATCGATGTCTGTGCTGTGACAGAAACCTGGTTCAAGGCTCCTGAGAGCACCCCAGCGCTATCAGGTTTTACCTCATATCATGCGTTCCGGCCCCAAAATCCGGACAATACCAAGAAAGGAGGGGGGGTATCCATATTCATCAAGGACACCCACACCTCAAGACTGGTGGCAACGCACGATGCATCGGAGACCATCCAGGTGCAATTAACCATAGGCAAGACTGCTCTGCAAATTGTAGCATGTTACAGGCCACCCTCACAAACTCAGGAACCTCACATGGCCTTCCTGAAAACACTAGAGGGGATAAATGTATCACCAAACACCATCATACTAGGCGACTTCAATTACCCTAATATAGACTGGGAACACTACTCAAGCCCAAACACCCTAGCCCAAAAGTTCCTGGAATTCATAAACTCAAATGCCATGGAATAACTAGTCACCATCCCCACAAGAGGAGATAACATACTTGATCTCATCATCATGAACATGGGAGCACAATGTTCAACACCGGAGGTGTACCCCTCACTGGTGAGATCAGACCACAAACTAATCTCGCTGGAGGTCCTCATCCCACCCCCACCTGAAATAAAAAAGACCACAGTAAAGAACTTCTCAAAAGCCGACTTCACACTTCTAAAGACTAGTGTGGTCTCCTTTAAGGCCCCCGAGCCAGCGGAAAACAGTACTCAAGCCGCTGAATCACTTACAAATGCCTTCTACCAGCACCTGCAGGACTGCATGGATAAGGCAATCCCAAGCAAAACAAAGACTCTTTGTACCAAAGGCAAGCGTCCAGACTGGTGGACCCCAGCCATAAACAAACTCTACAACAAAAGGAGGAAGCTACTACAAGATAGAGCAAAATCCTTAAAAGATAAGACACCCTTGATCACTATAAGTAAAAAACTAAGAGCTCTCATAAAATCATCCAAAGCAAATTTCGAGAGAAAAATAGCTAAAGACTCAAAAGACAATCATAAGGCCTTCTTTAGCTATGTTAGAAACCTGGGAGGAAACTCTCAGATATGCTCAGAGCTAGTTCAAAATGATGTGAAGATTACTGATCCTACAGACATTGCCAACATACTGGCTGACAGGTTCAGTGCAAACTTCTCCCCTCCCCAAAAGGAGAGATATCTATACCAAATGATTGCAGCCCCCCAAACATCTCCAGCGCCCAAGTGAGAACTGCTCTCTCCAAAGCAAAAAACACAGCATCCATGGGACCTGATGGTGTCCCCGGCTGTGTGCTCCATGAACTCAATGGGGAATTAAACCCACAGCTAGGACAGCTGTTTAATCAAAGTCTTACCTCTGGATACGTACCCAGGGAGTGGTGCACTGCAACTGTGGTACCACTTCACAAAGGCGGTGCCTCCACCGACCCTGGAAATTACCGGCCCATTAGCTTGACAAGCCTTATCTGCAAAGCCATGGAGAGGATCATAATGGACCTCATAAATAAAGACATAGGGAATTTGCAGACTTTGGATCCAACCCAGTTTGGCTTTGTCAAAGGCAGATCATGCCTTTTAAACTTGGTTGACTTTTTCGACACAGTCACCAAAGCCATTGATGAGGGAAAGGCAGTCCATACAGCCTACCTCGATCTGGCTAAGGCCTTCGATACAATACCCCATTCGGGTATCATTGAAAAACTCATCAGCTTAAATGTCAACCCATACATCACAAGATGGGTTGCAAACTGGCTGAGTGACAGAACCCACAGGGTCAGAGTTGCTGGTGCCATGTCAGACTCAAAGCCTGTCACAAGTGGTGTCCCACAGGGCTCAGTCCTGGGCCCACTCTTGTTTGGCATCTACTTTTCCGAAGTACAAGCAAACACAGGAGGGTTATGGCTGACAAAGTTTGCAGATGACTGCAAACTGGGCGCCATAGTAGAAAACACATCTGACACAGATATCCTTCAGAAGGGTCTCACAGAAACGGATAACTGGTGCCAGAGCCACGGCCTAAAGTTAAATGCCAAAAATGCATAGTCATACCCTTCGGGAAAAACAAGGTTACCCTAGCTACCAAATAGGTGGCAATCCACTGAGCACAGAAGAAATTATCAGGGACCTGGGGACCCAGGTTGATAGTAGTCTGTCATTCGACACCCATGTAGCTAAAGTAGTTAGGAAGACCTTCTACATTGCCCACCTTATCATGAAGGGATTCTCATCTAGATCAAGGGAGGTCATAGTCTCCCTTTACTCATCACTCATCAGACCAATGATTGAGTACAATGCCCCATTCGGAATGTATCTGACCCGACACTTGCAGCAGCTGGAGAGGCCACAAAAGTTCCTCACCAAAAGGATAAAGGGTCTCAAAAATCTGTCCTATGCTAACCGACTGAAAGAACTCCAGCTCTATTCAGTCGCTTACCCCTTGCTCAGAGGTGACCTTTGCCTAACATACAAGGCCATGTCAAACCCAGATTTGATGAATATGCTTCACCTCAAAAAATCTAGATCCATCAGAGCCACAAGGGCGGGAGACTTAAACCTTGACACGGCTATTAATAGGACGTGCTGGAGGGATAGATTCATCACCCAAAGACTCCCTATGCTGTGGAACAAAATCCCGGTACATGTGAGGCAGAGCACCTCGCTGGCCTTGTTCAAGAGAAATCTTGACCAATGGATGGGAGATCGCAGATATACCCCAGGGATTACCTCAGTGTCACTGCTCGACAGAGGCACAGCAAAATAATGGGTATAGTTCCCCATACTAAAGGGGTGGCGTAAGCCACAAAACGATGGGCTAGGCTTGTAAATGCCCTCGGGCAGATAGCCTAGTATGAACCTATGAACCTATGAAATAAGAAGACATCATCTGACTGTTGCCCTTATAAACTGAGCAAAATTGGGCAGGACCATATTTTCCAGTATGATCCAAGATGTTAACCAAACAGAATTCCTGAATCCTTAGCTGTAATAGTGGACTAGAGCATTGTCTGCCAGTACATTCACTGCCCTTATATGTGATTGGCTGAAAGTGCCAGTCTGTTTATTGCCAATTACATTTTACCTGTCTGCATATGGGAGATGGTGGTATTATTTATTTATTTATTTTATTTTACATTTGTTGACCAGGCTAGTCTAGCTGGATACATATCCATTTTCAGTAGAGGCCCGGGGAGAAAAGCTCCAAACAAAAAGAAAAAAACACAATACATTTACATGTGAAAAGTATGTAGCATAACATAGAGACAGATAGATAAGGAAAATAATGCACTTACATATTGGTTAAATAACATCACAGCATTGTCTAGATAATCTTGAACATAGATTAAATTGTGGGCTGAGGGGTTAAGTTAGTGAACTCTGGGATAGGGAAGAGATGCAGGTGGAATGAGACGTTTGAAATTAGTCTGGATTAGGACATGGACATGACCAGTGAGACTTGAGGAATTCTTTGAGGTGATTTTTGAATTGATTAATCGAGGTCATGAGTCTTAGGTTAGTTGGTAGGGAATTCCAGAGCTTTCCGATGGAGTTGTTATAGAGAGCATCACCACCTGAGTTATTAGATTTAATGGTTAGTACCTGGACACAGTTTGCCGACCGGAGGGATTTTAGGTTGGAGTAGGGGGTCAGTATTTTACTCAGTGAGGGGGTTCTATCCGGTTGGGTAATTATTTTAAAAGCTTCAGTGAGCTGGTTGAGTTTGAGAAGATTGGGCAGTTCTAACCAACCGAGTGTCTTTAGGTTGAGGCAATGGTGAGTACGATATGGTGTTCCTGTTACAAATCTGGCTATGTGATTGTAGGCAACAGATAGCTTGTTGAGCTCACGCTTATTGAGGAACGAAAGTACTGGGGAGGCGTAAAGGAGGGTGGAGAGGAGATGAGTGCGAGCAATGGTTAGTTTGGTAAAAGGGGTTAAGAAATTCTTTATTCTATACATTACGGACTTGATGGTTAGGTTAATGTGATTATCAAATTTCAGCTTGTGATCAATAGTCACACCTAGTAGTTTGGTATGAGAGACAGGCTCTATGATGGTTCCATTTGTGGATACCACATGGAACGTGTTGTCAGCATTTGGAGGTTCTTTACCAAGGGGAGTATTTGCAGAGGGGAAAAATAGTAATAATTTGGTTTTTGTGGGATTAAGTATTAGTTTCAGTTCAGAGAACCATTTTTCAACTAAAGTAAAACAGTTTTGGGTCATTACTTGAAGTTTCAGGAGGGAGGCGTCAGAACAGATTAAGGTGGAGTCATCTGCATATTGAATGCAGGTATTTTTGGGGATGACTGAGTGAAGATCATTTATAAAGACTGAGAAAAGAAGAGGACCGAGTATAGAGCCCTGAGGAACACCAATGGTGTTTGGAAGTAGGTCCGATAGCCTGTTTTGCCATTGGACAGCTTGTTGCCTGCCAGAGAGGTAGACATTAAACCAGCTTATGGCTGGGTTATCAAGATGTAGGGTTTCCAGGGTGTGAAGGAGTTGCTGGTGATTAACCATGTCGAAGGCCTTCGATAGGTCAAGAAAGAGAGCAGAGGATATTAATTTATTATTACGGTTGTTATTGATAGAGTCAACAAAGGAGAGGAGGGCAGTGGTAGTACTATGATGGGGGCGAAATCCGTGTTGAGTATAGGACAGAAGACTGTTAAGGGTGAGGTAGTGAAGGAGTTGTTTGTGAACACACCGTTCCATGACCTTAGCTATTGGTGACAAAATTGCTATGGGTCGGTAGTTGGAAGTTTCCGTGGAGGTTCCTCCTTTGTGAAGAGGGATGATATATGAGATTTTCCAAATAGAGGGAATGGTAGTTTCAGTTATAGTTCTGTTAATCAAGATTGATATGGGATAGGCAATGGCATCTGACGCTATTTGAAGGTATTCCGCTGGGAGCTGGTCGGCTGCTAGAGTGGTTGGTTTTAGTTTTTTTAAGAGGGTGCATATATAGGAGGTAGGTACAGGTTGTAAGTTAAAGGGTGGGTGAGCTGGGTCTTTGGTATGGGTTACAGGTAAGGAGGTAGTGGTAAGCTGATTGGCTAGGGCCTGAATGGTCTCGATAAAAAAAGAGTTAAAAGCGTTGGCTATTTTCTCTGGTTCTTTCCCAATAAGTTTCTCCGGAGTGGGGGTAGTAGATTTACCTGGATGGAGGAGGTTGTTAAATCCAGCCCAGAATTTCTTTGGGTTATTCTGGTGTTTATCCTGGAGATGACAGAAATACTGTTTTTTATCTTGAGTAGTGGCCATTTTAGTAGTGTTTCTAAGCTGTTGAAACTTGATGCGATCTAGTGGAGTTTTGGTAGCTCTCCATTTATCCCAGGCTTGGTTCAAGTTTAATTTTAGATTTAGTTTCATTAGTGAGCCAAGGTGCTATCCGCTCCTTGGTTCTGATTTGTCGGTTTGGGGCGTGGGAGTTGAGTATCTTCAGGAATGTGTCATTAAAGTAGGTGACACTCTCTTCTAGGGGTAGAGTTTTTAGGATGGACCAATTACAGGATTTGAGTTCTGCAAGGAATAGATTTGGGACAAATTTCTTCTTGTTCCTGACAAGTCTATAAGTGGGAGGGTTAGTAGGTGGGCACTTATGTTTTAGTATATAGGTTATAAGGTGGTCACTGAGGTCATTGGGAAGGGTCCCTGTGGTATAGTTGTGTGTGTCTTTGTTGGTAAGAATCCAGTCAATGATGCTCTCTTTTTGCTGAGCATTGCCATTTCTGGTTGGAGATGAAATATTTTGGGAGAAGCCATATAAGTTAATGGAGTGGGGGTTTATGAGTGAGGAGTAGTGGGACCAGTTGATGTTGAAATCGCCTAGTACAATAGTTTCTTGGGGGTAATTGGAGGCTAACCAGCTGAGCATTTGCTCAAGGTTTTCTGAATTATTCCCAGGTGGAATGTAAATTACAATGAGATTAATGCTTTTTTGGGTGTTTAGATTTTTAGGGCAATAAGTAGTATCACCTTGCTTATGTACCATCAGTTATGTAACACAAGCATGCTGTGATTTTGTGGACTGTTTCTGGTCTATAGAGGTCACACTGGAGTCTGTATTAGGATATCACTCCACTCTGATGGACTGTTAAAGGCAGAACCCTATAGGAACAAAGTAACTAGAATCCATAGTCTTCCAAGTGCATAGCTTAGTATCTCTAAGGACAGACTTTATGTTGGGATGACCCAAGAGCCTTCTTGCCCTGCTTTAGATGCTTCCCAGGATAAAGTAGAAGAGTGAGAAGATAGGACCTGGAGGATTTTGTCAGCTTGAGAATCTCCTCAAAAGAAAATTTATCGAGAAGGGAACCAATAGGGCAGGGAAGAATCAGAGTTTCTGATTTAGAGGCAGAAGCATCTAGCTCCTCCAAGTCTCCTTCCCAGTACACTGAGGGAACCCCCCCCCCCAACTCCAATGTCACAGTAGGTAAGCCCACACTTAATGTGTAAGCAGTCCAGCATGTAATGTGAGATTTTTCTAGAGCCAGGCAACAAGTTTGTCATCCAAAACATTGCTGGCTGGAATTGCTTCTACTGGAAATGCTTTCTACAGAGGCCATCTCCAGGCCTGTTGCTAGTGTCATTCTCTTATGTGATGGTGTGTTCCTGCATGTACAAGGACAGAGCCTACAAAAGTGCAAGGAAGTGATGAACATCTGTTATCTAGGTCTGTCCCCATAGGCCTTAGAGGCACAAGAGGATACAATGGTGTCTCAAAATTCTGAGTGTTCTGTAGTCAGACTAGGCCTGGGAAGGTTCTGTCAGGCAGTAACTGTATAATCAAGCAGTTGGAGCAAGATTTATGGCTATAGACATTTACTGAGCTGCTTCATGAAGTCCAAAGGTTGATTCCCTTAGCCTTCCTTTGCCTACCTGGTGACTCTGAGGAAATCAGTGCTGTTGGGCCACTGATAGACACACATTTGCATGTAGTGGGCTGGCCTTATTAACAAATACAATTAAAGTATGTTTCTTGGTCTCCTCTATGACTGCTGAGTCAATAACTAGGGCTTCAAGGGTAGTGCTGCACAGGAGCAGATTAGATGAAAGCATGTTCTAGAAACTTCCCCCACCTGAGGAGGTCATGGATGATGCATGTGTCATGAATCTCTTATCAGTCAGTAATGGCCAGGACTCCATCTCCTACTAGACATGAT
The DNA here is from genome assembly GCF_019279795.1 of Protopterus annectens. Classification (NCBI taxonomy): domain Eukaryota; kingdom Metazoa; phylum Chordata; order Ceratodontiformes; family Protopteridae; genus Protopterus; species Protopterus annectens. The sequence continues at coordinate 152,824,288 of NC_056725.1, read as the reverse complement.
GGAGCTTACAGTATGTGAGGTTATTTGCTGAGTCGACTTCTGCAAAATGATGATGTGACTGGCAGGCATTCATCTGTGTCAGTAGCCTGGGACAGTGAGAGGAATTCTCCTGCTGACCACTGTTTTGGGCAGCACTGTGTCTTATTGGTAAACTCTCTCCCTGAAAGTTCTTGGGTTCAAATCTGACTGCAGTCATTATGTTGGATCTTCAGGATGCAAGTTTAACTTCAGTGTGTGGAGTTTTGCATATTCTCATGTCTACATGGCTTTTCTCTGTGTTTGTAAAACACACTGGTTGATTGACTATGCTAACTTGTCCATGTACCTGTTGCTGTGTCAGTCCTGGCTTATGATCTAACAGCAGCAGGAATGCTTGGAAGGCTTGGTTTCTATGCATTGAACAGGAAAACTTTTCCATGGCAAACTTTAGTATCAATATCCGAACTGCATGATTGGAAGAAAAGCACTGAGCGATGCAAGAGCCAGCTGGGCACTTTTAGCGTTATGCAACTTGTACAGCTGCACTTCTCTTTTAAAGTTACAACAATGAACTTGGTTGACTTAAGGCCCTTGAAAATGTAGAGCTGGTAGTAGAAATTTAGTTACCTGCATTACAGAAATTTGTTTGTATAAACTATTTTCTTTATATGTTGTTGCTGCCGCACATTTTGTTTACATTGAGCGCACTTCATCTGGCACCCTTATTTTGAGCTTTTCTGCACATGCTTGTGTAAACTGTCTTAGATCAGATTGTCTCTCTCTTTTTTTCTCTGACATTGTGTGACTATGTTAAGTAATAGAGGAGGGTGCAGTGAGATGTTATTCCCCCACAAAAAAATGCTCATGTTTTTTTCATTGAGTTGAAGCTCCAGCCTGTTTTGTACATTTGAAGCTTCAGATGATTCTGTCATGGAAATGTGGGGGAAGCCTTATTTTGTGTTTTGTTCTCACACCTTTTTTGTGTTCAGACATACCTTAAATATTCCATTAAACTATATGTACACAGTGCTGTATGCCAATAAAGAACATAGAAATAAGTGAGAAGTATTAGACATGGGATGCCTTCACCAAGTTTTAGTACAGACTGTTTGGAATGGCAGAATCACATAAGTCATAATATCCAGTAACTTTAGAGATCTTTAAAGGCATTCCTATTATATTGTTGAACAGCTGTTTGAAGGAAAATCTGCAATGATGAGAGTTCTTTGTCACAATTAAGAATATAACGTGTAGGACATTTATCCCAGAGATCTGTTGCAGGTGTTAAAGTTTACAAGTAAATAATAGAGTTTTACCTTTGTCTTGAGTCAAGAATAATGTTTCAGGATGTGCTAAGTACTTGTTTATTCCATGAACAGTGCCGGGAGACTGCCTGTCAAGATTTTCAAATCAGTCTCTCAGAATAAAGAAAAGTTCATATTTTATACCTTTTCTTATCAATTTCATGCACGTAGAATTCTAACATTCCATAGCTTTTAACAAACAGTAACATTTCTAAATATTTGATGCCCTTGTGATTCTTGCTTACAGCTTCATGTGAACACTTGACAAAAATGCCTTTTTAAAGCACAGATGACCTGGTCTAAGAATTTAACTTTTGACCTTGTAACACTCAGCACCAGTACATACTGTTTTACACACATCGTTGCAATGATTTATCCCCCCCAACCTGAGAAGGCCAGAGGGGACATTCTGAAACCAGACTCTTTAAACAAAGTATAACATCCCTCAACTCCTTCAGATCTTCCCTTCCCTTCAATTATCTGTCAATCCACTATAATTTGCTAATAAAGAGAATGCAGTTGTAAGGTGCTTGAAATATAAAGCTACTATTTATATGAAACTATATTTTGCATAATCATTCATCTACTTTGCCTTTTGATTTTAACATAAACATTCTCAACATTTTGACTCATTTGTGAAGAAACTGCAAGTTAATATGCATTTTGTGAAGAGTAATCATGAGACATAATATTTTCCATTAACAGTTCTCCCCCTTTTAACACCATCAGTATCATGCAACAGGCGCAATTATATTTTAATTCTTCTTAACTTAATAAAATATGCTTCTGCATCAGGCAAGTATTCATCGTCTATTGACTGGTGTTTCATTAACCATTAGTTGATTATGAGATACTTTTACAAGTGGCATTGCATGTGCAGATGAGGTTAAACATTTTGTAATTACAGCCTTTAGAACAGAAAGTAGAAGAATAATACCAATTATTGCAATGATACCTTGTCATATACTAGTTCCTAGGTAAGCTTCCAGAATGTGTCCACTGCTAAGATGTGCTGACCAGGTCCTTGGCCCTCTGCTCCATGAAATTGGCCAACTTTTCTTCATCATGATAGTCACTAATCTAAGAACAAAAATGACTTCCTATGAGGGTAGATGACCCCCCTTTGGCAGCTTGCATTATGTTGAGTGACAGCCGATTTTGTAGTATCACAGAATTTGTCATTTTTTGATTTGCTGTCCTGATGTGATGTGTAGTATGATTTGCTACCTCCTTAAGAATTTGAGCATGCATGGTGATTTTGAGCATTGTCCTTTGCGCTCTATCCCCAAGGTAAAGATTTGAAAATACATGCTTTTCCCAGTAAATTGTCCATTTATTTCTCAGTCTGCCTGCTGGAAAGTTCTCAAAATGTTGAATAGCAGGAGTAATGTAGCCCACAAAACAACATCCAAACAGGTTTGTAGGTAACCATGGGGGTAGGTACCTTCACCACAAATGTAGTAATGATCCTCTATCTTGCTTATGCCACTCCCCTAATCATAGCTTTTTAAGTGTAAAGTGTTCAACATACTTTCACGTCTAGTGTCATTGCATGTGGTGGTTTTCACTGGTACAGTTCGATTTATGGCATAGCATCTATCTCCACGATTTGTGGTTGCAAGCTGAAGAGACACAACCTTTGAAAACTTAGTCACGTTATGCCAAGTTAGATTAGTGTCACTAAGATCCTTTTCAAATGTCACCTGTGCTGCAGGGATTGGAATCATGGGAATCCCCACCTTAGAATGATGAGGTATATGTGAACAGACCCAACAGTTTGTCCCATTTAAGTCCACAGTGTGTTGTCAAAGAATCAACAGAAAACTATTTTCTCATGACCAGTTTATAAAAGGAAACGGCATCAAAAACAAAGCAAAAGTACCTGCTGTCACTGGATTCATCGTGGACTGCTGTGATTTTCTCTCTTAATCGTTCACTGAGGCAGATGATTCATCCTTCGCACTTTTGATCTTCGTTTGCTGACAAAGATGATTTGTCTGGGGCCTCTACACACCAAGTCTTCTTGCAGTGTGAAGAATGTATCCTCATTGGTAGTCTTGCACAGCGGATGGCAATGAAAGTTGTAAGTAGCACCTGGAAAGGGCCTTTTCACTTTGGATTTGAACAGTTCTTTCTCTGGGAAGCTTTAACATAAACCCAATCACCAGGCTGCAGTTGGTGACAGGGATGTTCAGGGGGTTGAGGAAGAGCTTCTCGTACAGTTCTGTGGTACTGCTGTGAGAAATGAATAAGTTTTGTGCAGTAAGACAATATAGCATCATCTGGTAGAGTTAATTCTTTGACACAGGGAGAGTATCTGGGAGGGCCATGGGTCTCCCCATTAATATTTCATATGGGCTCAATCTCTTTGTAGTATTTAATGTACTTGTCATACATATTAACGCTAAGGGGGGGTGCCTTTGGCCGTTAAAGGTTTACTTCAGCACAAATCTTTGAAATCTTATTTTTAAGGGTCCTATTAACCATCTCTACTAAATCCATATGATTATTGATGGTTGGGACAATGAAGACTCAACTTAGTATTAAAAATCTTGTGTAGCCCTTTAGTCTGGGAATTGTTAAAATGAGTTCCTTGGTCACTATTGATAGCATAAGGTACACCAAATCTAGGTATAAATTCAAATACAAGTTTTTTTAACAACTGTTACAGAATCTGCTTTGTGACATGGGTAGCCTTCCACCCATGCAGAAAACATGGAAAACACCACCAATAACAATTGTCCAGATGCCAAAGGTCCATAATTTACAAAGTCCAGCTGCACAGTAACAAAAGGCCCCCAAGGTGGTGATAAGCCTGCAGCTTTAAGATTTAAGTTTTTGCTAACATTATATGTCAGACATACTGTACAGTTGTTAACATACTGAAGCATCAAAGAGACATGAGGGGCATACCAACTTTGGGTAATTTGATTAAATAAATCTCTTACCTGCATGGGCTGTTAAATGATATGTCCTTACCAGGTAAGGTAGCAAGGAGGTAGGCGCCACCAGTTGGCCATCGATATGTTGCTATGACCCATTGGCAGATTTACTGCATCCATCTTTAAGCCACCTCTGAACTTCTCCCTGTGATGCTTCAGCTTGGAGATGTAATACTTAAAATCAAACATCATTGCTGTTAGTTTTGCAATATCATCACATGAAAATTTTCACAAAGTCCTTCTACAGCAGGAGTGTCCAACCCGCGGCCCGCAGGCCGCATGCGGCACTCAGAGCTCTTCCATGCGGCCCGCAACCCTTAAATTTAATTGAAATTTAACTTTTTTTCCGTGTGTTTACACGTCCGCGTACTTCTGCTGTTCTGCGCATGTGCCAACTTTCTTTTTTCATACCAGCGTCTTTCCGCTGGTATGCGCATGTGCGAAAACACCGTTCGGTCGTTTTTTATATTTGTGGTAAAGCTGAAGGAAGGAGCGAGATCGTGGCGGAGAGGATTTATTTTATTTCAGAGTACACACTGACTACACTACAACATAGTAAAAGGTAAGCTAAGTAATTTTCTGAGTTTATGCAATGCAGACAGCCTACTCATCTCAGAAATGTGCAGCATCCTAACCCTACCTAACGTATCACAAATGATTACTAGTATAAAATTAATTTCACACACATGTAAGCAGCTTTACATGTGCAGACTTAGATAGTGAGGAAAGCTACTGACGATGGACGAGTTTCAAACTGGAGAAGAGGTAAAGATGAAACTGTTAATCTCGTAAGGCGGTGTGGGGGGTTTCATTGTCAGACGTTACCAAATTCTCTGATTCTGCTGTTCTTTATTTTTCTTTATTTTTAACTGAAAGCCATTTTGTCTTTCAAATGCTTGACATTATTTTCTAAAATGCGTTTGTTTAAGGTTGCTAAGTAACTTTTTTGTTTTCTGCTGAAGTCAAGACTGCGTGAACTGTGACATGGGGATATTGTCAAGCGTGAAGCAGCAGTAACATATTACAGGCATACAGACAAGACTTAGTAGCTGCATTGGAAGCTGTGTGTAACCATATATTGCTATCTGTTGCCCTCTCACTCCTTCAGTATCTATAAACTGTTTCTCCTGATGTGTACCTTCTGGACGTAACCTCTCAAACTTCAATCTGTAAAACGTGGAGCATCCGCTCATAATGTAGAAAAGTAGATAAAATGTGTAACTCTTGGTATCGGCTTCAGCTAGGAAGGTCACGGCACGGTTAATGACAGTTTCTTCATAGTCACAAAATTTATTTTACTGACTTGGTTATGACTGTATTGTGTACTGAAGCTGGTCGTCAAAAAGTATTTACACTTGATGTCTGACAGATCTTTTTAATGTGGAATCTTTATAAGACTAAAAATGAAAAGTGCTCCTGAGAGTTCGAGCTAAGGTTCAAAACAATTCATTTTCTAGCGTGTGTAGTAAAATGGAAGCCTTCAAGGAAATGTGTGTGTTAATTTATCTTTGCTTATGGGAGGGGGTGCAATTGGTGCGGAAGGAGAGGGTGGTGACCCCTGTCATCTGTTCAGATGTTCGTAGAATGTCTGTCTTATTTTTAATCTTTTCCCCTCTATAAATTTGTCATTTTCTGGTAAATCAATGAGGATTAAGTCGCTAAATGGTGACATACACTTGAGTTTCAGAGTTCATATCCTTCAGGAAATGCATCCTAACTCAAATCCTGTTCTAGCAACTTTCTAAGTTTATAAGAGCAGTTTTTAAAATTTATCCTTTTGGGGCTTTTTCCACTTCATTTTAGGCTTTACCAGATTTCTTGCCCTATCAGGTTTTGTGGTATGGGGTGGATGTTGGGGGGGGGGGAGTGGTCATGATAGCTGGACACAGCAACTGTATGTACAGTATAATAAACATGCTTCAGTTTTTATTTTCTGTCTAGTCTCTGGGGAAAAAAAGATTGTTTATTCTGTAAAATTATGCACAGACCACAGGTTGGAGACCTTCTACAAAAATAAAGAACTGCCTATGATCACCTATACCACTCACCTGTGAACATTGAAAATCATAGAAAAAGGCTAGAAAGAGAAAAAATGTATTTTTCAAAATAAAAGTTCTTCACATACTACATTTATTTTAGATTTGTTAACCGGGGGTGTCTGACTGAGCCGAAAAGGCCCTTTTTCAGCAGAGGCCTGGGGAGAAAAGCTCCACAGAAAAATTACAGATACATTTAGTTATTTAGACATGATCAGTATACACACAAATTACAAAAAGACATGTTTTTACAGTGGTATGCAGCACATCAACAGTTACAGTGGAGAGAACAAACAAAATATTTAAAAATAAAGTTAATTAATAGATTTGTGGTCTTCAGCTGAAATTTGGACCATGGGTAGAATACATACATTGTAGATTAGCCAGTGTTTGTGAGTAAGACTGAAAACTATTATCAAGTACTCTAGGTTTAGTATGTGTACCTTATCCAACTACATGTCATGTAGTTACTGGTGAATTACAAGTAATTTCAGATGTACAGGAGTATTTTACTTTCCGAAAGTAAGTGAATCCAGACAGTGACTGCTTTGCATTTTTAAAGACTAAAAAAACACCTTCTCCTTATTATGCTGCTTTGCCTCCAAACATGAAAAAAAGTTAACTAAGCTGATTTATTTTAAAGTTATAGAAAAGAACATATAGCCAGGTACAACACAAATAGAGACAGCAATATTATACCTTTAAGAACTATTACTGTTAGCTTGCAAAGTGTACAAAAAATAATGTCTGGAGAATGTAACAATGCTGGATTTCTAAGCACTAGAACTGTAGAATCTGCGACTGTGCTGTTACTAAACTTGTCAAATGCAATGTGGCAGAGAGAAGAGGGGAAAGAATTACCTGACTGATGGATTCAGGGAGCATGATTGTATTAGTTATAGTACACAGTATGTCTGTAAGCATAAAACAACTAGTAAAAAGAAAATGTATCATTTCCTGCAAGTGTTGTGTGTTTTTTGGTTGTATGGTTTGCAATGTTTTTCGGCATAATTGATACAACTACATTGTAAAGCTGTGCACAGTTTTCAGAAAATATTTTTGGACTTGGGTCTGGGAAGGTAATGTGGAGTTGTTTGTAGTGAAAATTTAAAACACCTCGATAATCAAACTTTTTCATGCATTATAGTAGTTGTGTCTTAAAAAATAAAGGACTGCTTTCTTTGTGTAAAACAGGATATTTTAAGCAAACTTGTCCTTACTTAACTTGTGAAGAGTGTGGCCAAAGCCAAAAAGTAAGCATCAGATTTCTCTTCTCTCCTGGCTAATGAGACTTACGATGATGGAAATGAATGTACTGTAACAGAAGGGGAGGGGGTGAAGAAATAAAGTAACATCAAAGAAAAAGAAGAGTAGACAGTGGGAGACAGACACAAAACATTAATATTTTTTTCTAATACAGTGTTAACGGATAGATTTGTACTGTTTGTGGGAATTGTAAAGTTGGCTAAGCAATTTGAGTATGATGTTCAAATTCATCTACAATAGAGCCAGTGGGTCGACTTTGTATTAGTCCGTATATACCTGTGGTCTTTTGCTCTTCAGTTTAAGACGCATCCCCAGACCATTTCTGTTGACTCAATGCGGCCCTTGCAACTGAAAAGGTTGGACACCCCTGCTAGAGCAAGTGTAGACAGCATGCAGCAAGTGGCAAGCAGAAGTAGGCCTAAGCAACATGGCAGCTGCAACCCCTACGGGTTCTCCTGGGAGATCGCAAATGAGAGAGCAAGTTCCAAACTAGGTCAGCAAAATGGACATGCTCAGTGCAGTATAAGGGTGATTCAGCAAAACCCAAGTCAACTCTTACTGTTAACTGTCATAATTGTGGTGCCAATCATTCGTCTAAAAGAGAGAGGTGCTTAGCATTTGGTCAGCAATGCCACAAGTGTAAAAAAATGGAGCCACTTTCAAAAGTTTTGTAAAATCAAACAAGCCTCATTCAATTATTGGGAAAGGTCACTCAAAAAAGCTAGTTGATCATGTAGGAAGCTGCAGCCCTACTTTCTATGTAGATGGTGTATCAGTGGTTGGTGAAAAGGTTAATGCAGTAAATTTATTGGCAAAGAATGACGTATTTTGTGCTGTCCTGATCAATGATAAACCCATGGAGCTCAAAGTAGACACTGGGTCAAAGTGTAATGTTATGTCAGCTGAAACATTTGCTCGAGTGAGAGCTGGTGAGCAACTTATGGAGGTGAAGAGATTCGGACCGAAGGCTGTGTAGTGCTTTCATGCTTTTTGTGTGGGAACAGTTACAGCTTGCAATTTTATGTAGTTAGAAGACCTGTACAGTCATAATTGGGTCTCAGAGAGATTTTGAGAATGATACTGCTTTCTTTTACCAAAGAAGTACATCATGTAAGCACATGTCCCAGTTCCAGCTTTACTGATGCTATTTTCACAGAGTATGCTGAAGTGTTCCACAAGTTAGGCAAACTTTCAGTTGTGTACTTCATGAAGTTAGACCCAGAGGTTAGTCCAGTAGTCAGACCAGCAAGGAACATTCCAATATCTATGCAGGACAAAGTCAAAGCCAAGTTTGATAAAATGGTGCAGCAAGGTGTGATTTGTCCAGTCACAGAACCAACTGAGTGGGTGTTTTGCATGGTAGCTGCTCACAAGAAAAGTTCAGATGAAATCAGAATATGCATTGACCCAAGAGACTTGAACAAGGCATTAGAGACCTCATCATCCTATGCATACAGTAGAGGAGATAGCTACCCTCATGCCAAATGCCACTGTTTTTCTGTCTTAGATGCAAAAGTTCATTTTGGCAAGTAATGCTTGATCGCAAATCATCATTGCTGACTACATTCAGTGCCCCATTTAGTAGATACAGATTCCTCAGGATGCCTTTTGGAATAAATTCTACCAGTGAAGTCTTTCAGCGTGCAATGGAGCAAATTTTTTCGGACTACCCCTGTGCTATAATAGTTGATGATTTACTGGATGGAGACAATGGTTAAGCAGAGCATGACACAAACCTCAGGAAAGTTCTGGACAGAGTGCATGAAGTGAACTTAAAGCTCATTCCTCTGAAATGTAAGTTCAAACTACCAGAAATTACTTATGTAGGTCATTTGTTTACTTTTATTGTCTTATGACCAGACCCTTCTAAACAAGCAGCCATTCTTGAGATCCCAGCTCCAGACAATGTCCAAGCCTCACAGCATTTTCTTGGTATGGTTAACTATTTGAGAAACTTTGTCCCTGACTTTAGTGAGTTATCAGCACCTTTAAGAGAGCTGACCAGCAAAAATGTTGCCTAGTCATGGTTAGAACACCAGAGAGCATTTGATAACCTCAAACAGCAAATTGCCAACCCGCCTACATTGAGACACTAGTTCAGTCTTGGTGCAGTTATTCTTCAAGAAGGCAGACCCTGTTGCCTGTGCATCTAGAACTCTTACCCAAACTGAGGTGCAGTATGTTCAAACTGAGAAGGAACTTTTGGCAATTGTGTTTGTATGTTTGAAGTTCCATGATTATATCTATGGCCGAGCAATCCAAATAGAAACTAACCATCAATCTCTAGTCACCATTTTAATGAAGCCTATACATACCACTCCAGCAAGACTACAAAGAATGATGCCCAGATTACAAAAGTATAATTTCAAAGCCAAACTTCTTTATCTGGCTGAAGATTGCCCAGAAATAATACAGAACAGCTTGATGCAGAAAGTTTTGACATTAATGTCATGGAAGTGCGTAATTTTTCTACCAAGAGACTTGATGAGCTGAGAGATCATACAAAGACTGATCCAATTTTGCAAAAGCTCGACCACTTCATCAATGTTGGATGGTCATCAAAGAAATCTTGTGTACCACCAGAAGTACAACCTTATTTTCCATACAGAGATAAGATGCTGATGGAAGATGGTATCATTTTCAAAGGTCCAAAGGTTATTATTCCTACTTCCTTACAACATGAATACATTCAGATTTTACATCATGGCCAGCCAGGTTCTGATTCTACCAAAAGAAGGGTAAGAGGACCAGTATTTTGGCCTTCTCTGTCAAAGGACATTGATGAAGTACTTTCATCTTGTTCAGTATGCAATAGTACTAAACCACATTTGCAGCTAAGCCAGATTTCTGAACTACCTTGGTCAACAGTAGCCACTGACCTATTTGAGTGGAGCAGTCAGCATTACTTAGTGTTGGTAGATTCTTATTTGAACTGGTCTGAGATCGATTTGCTACCTAACCTAACTTCCAGTGCTGTTATTACTAAGATGAAACGTCATTTCTCAGTCCATGGTGGTCCACACAAAGTTATTTCTGACAATGGTACCAGTTTACCAGTCAATTGTTTCAGAAATTTGCAAAAGAATGAGACTTTGTACATGTTACTAGTAGTCCGGAATACTCCGCCAAATGGCCTTGCTGAATGTGCAGTACAGAGTGCAAAGCAGTTACTAGAGAGGTCAAAGTGTGACAATACCGATATCTTCTTGAATTTGCTTAATCTCAGAAATATAACCCATGGCAACTTACTTGGCTTGCCTGCTCAGAGACTTATCTAGGCAAACCAGAACAACCTTACTTATCGGTTCTGGTTTGTTGGCGCCTAATGGTAAAAACAACAAAGCAATCAAAGCCTAACTTTTTAAGAAGCGTTCTTTTCAGACATCCAGCTATGAAAAAACAAGCAGATTTCTTCGTCCGTTGAAAGGAGGAGAGATAGTGAAGATGTAAACGGTGAAAGGCTGTGATCGAAATGGTCAAGTGAGAGGTATATGTGAGCTGAGATCCTACTTAGTAGGGGCCAAGGGTACTAGCTGCTAGATCAAGGGCCTAGGGAACTAACCAAAGGGGCGGTGAATACCGCACAACGTGGCTGGGCTAATATATGCCTTCGTCAGATAGCCCAGTACCTACCTATGAACCTAATCTGAGGTATAGAATACAGGAGAAACCACAGAATCAATATTGTAGTATCGCACCTGTGATACAGACTCTAGATCTCAGAGCAACCCTGACAATGTTCATACTGAAGAACATGTAGTATCTATTCCCATTCCTTATGATGTCCCAGTTGTCCCCAAAGTTGAACATTCCTTGAATACAGTTCCTGGTGCCAAGTCCAGTTCTGACTTTTATGTTACATGATCAGGCCATATTTCTAGACCTAGGGTGAAGTACACCGCAGCCTGTAGTTGTGTCTACTTTTGTATGATTGAATGTCAGAGAATTAGTTCTGTATTAGTGTATGTCAAAAGATCAATTCTGTGTAATTGCAAGTTATTGAGTACTGTCATTTACTATATGATCTATTTCTCAAAGATGGAAGATGTAGAACAGAGTGTGTGTATGTAACTTTTAAGAAGCATTACCAAGTATAGGCACATGCATGTAAATAGTGTGCACGAGCAGGCAGCAGTGCCATTTTGAGAGCTAACATGTATGCGTGTGATAGTCAGTCTGTTTATAAATTTATTTAAGTTTGTTACAAAGCCTCATTCCTGATGTGTTTGTGTGTGTATTAAGGCTGCTTGAACTGAACCCACAACCGCTTGTCTGTTTTATCCTGACCATTTGAGCAACAGTCCTGTCTAGATCAAAATCCAGACTGGAAATTATTGAAGATACGATGAGATACAAGATACTAAAACAATCAGTAAAAACTATATGAAAACTTCAGCCAAGCTAGAACTTCCACTGAGTTACCACTCAAACGTCTTGCATCAGAGGCACATGGGATATATGCAAATTACCCTTATGAAACTAATTACTGATTGGTTTTTCTGTGTGACCTTCTCACTCTTTGTTTTAGTTTGTTAGTTGGAATATTTTGCAGTCACCCTAATAGTAATGGACATCAGCTGGGTGTAACAGCCCTGTGTTTCTTATGCTTAGTCAAACACTCTGCTTGTGCTGTGCTGATGATGTCAAAACAAGGCCAAAATATGCATATCCACAGCTAGTGGGATTTGGCTTTATTGGCTTGAAATTGTCAGTTGAAATGACTTAAAAAGAAATAAGTCATGGGTATTCAGTATCACCATATAGCTGAAACACCTGATGTTCATAAGGGCCATTTGCATATATCCCATGTGCCTCTGATACAAGAGGATTGAGAGGTCACTCAGTGGAAGTTCTAGCTTTGCTGGAGTTTTCATTTAGTTTTTAATGAGATATAAGACGGAAATACCCTGAATGGTATTATCTAAATTAAATAATGGTGACTAAAACATCATTTGATGAATCTGAAAGGGCAAAAACAATCCTGGCTTGCTGTAACATGCTTTTAAAGGTCAGAATCCAGAGTTCAGTAAGTCAGCCAGAGAATGAACTAAGTCAGTGTAGTCAGCTTATGGTAAGTGGAGCTCAGGGGACTTTGACACGATACTCACAGTGACTAGTTTTAAGGGAGAGGAGAAAGCCCAGTCTCAGCATAATTCTCCACAAAAGAGAATATGCAGCATTCTCACACTGAGAGGAAGAAGCCCTTTGAGAGGCAGGTAGGGCTACATAGACTGAGCTAGTATAGCTTGAACAGATGATTTGATGCAGCAAAAATCTAACTGCATAAATGCCTTCTTACATGAGAATTCTGAATGGTATATTGAGTTGTGGGTATCCAGATTAAGGTTGTCCTCCCAGAGTCCTAACTTCCTCCACATGCAATTCAGCCTGCATCATTTGTGTGCCATTTTACAGAGATCAAGATTGTACCACCTTTCATGAGGGATAGTTAGAAGAGCATGCAAACAAGCCGGATCCAGCTGATCCGGGGTAGTGTTCAGTGAAGAATTATAAAAACTGATGGGTGACTCAGGATTGTTCTCTTTGTAATCTATTTGTGCTGACTGACTAAAAAGAAGGCATTATTTGAATTGTTTTAAATCCTTATATTAAGCCTGTACAATGTCTGATGAACCTTACCTAAAGTTTCCTAATGTAGGTGTAAACTATATGACCAGATAAGCAAACACTCTGCTTGTTCCCTCTCCAGCCCAAATATTATCATATCTGATAACACGATCAAGTCCCGTTGCATGAATGACAGAGGAAAACTCCCGAACAAAGCCACATCCCCTTATATTCTGGAAGAATTCCAGTGAATTCCATTGAGCCATTGTCAATCCAGGCATTAAAGCATCTGGCAGTAAACTGTCCTGAATAACTGGGAAGAAGGTTTATAAGAAAGTCAGAGAACTCAAGTAGAAAGATCCAGAAATAACTGGGTATAGTGGAGAAATCTACAATTTGCTCCTTCCGGAAGAATATACCCCTCAGTATCACTTATTACACTAGCCAGGATTTAAAGCAGATAGCAACACATACACTGATGGTACCCCACCTTAGACTCCGAATTACTAAAAAGCCAGGGGCAATGGCTGAGGCCAACTGAAGACTAGAGTTTTCATCTCTGTGTTTTGATACTCTGTGCCAAAGCAAAATCTTTTATCAAGTGATAGCTGATTCTCTGTGAGTTTCTGTTGGCTGTCTTCTCTGTACACATGAGGACGTGGGCTTCTTTTGTCATCCTTCATCCTTTGGCTGCACTTTTAATATATCCCTCCTTAATACAACCATTGGTTGGCAAACCAGATGAGACCCTGCTTAAAGAATGGCAAGCAGCACAACAAGATGCCGCTATGGCTAGGGTCCGTATCTTAGCATCTTACTATGAGAGAATGATACAAGGTAACATTAAAGAGGTTGAGCTAACCTGTAATGAGCTTAAACATTTCGAACATGATACTAAATTTCAGGGTTGTTTGAGCAAACTGTCTAAAGAACTGTCTGCTTTGGAGAACAATTTGAAAAGTAGGAAGCTGCATAAATTTACTCGTGATAAGGAGGACTATGATAAGGGCAGACAATTTGAATCACACAAAAGTGTCAGATTTGCACATGGCTCCAAAAATGTATCTTCTACACGTAAAAAGAGACCAAGATCCATCTTGAAGAACAAGACAGGGTATAACTACATAACATCAGGAGAAGAATCGTCAACCACAGACACTGATACACCTAGTTTTGGTGACTCTCCCAATGCCAAGCGGGGAAGGACAATGGAGGCCCCTTTAGGGGGCACAAACACAGGGCAGGTAGAAAACACAGGGGTTACAAACTTAGAAGAGCTCTTTCTATCAGTAGTGAAGTAGATCAGCTTTGTACCAATGTCTTGAACATATCAAAACATGTTTTAACTGTGGATGAACATTCCTTGCTTAATAAAGGCCTTGGCTTTGTCCCCGGTTTCTTTATTGACGAAAGTTCCATGGTTAGTGACACCATTGAATTCTGTAGGAAAATCAATCTTAAACTATTTTTTAAACAACATGAAGCTCTGCCTGACACTCAAAGATCATCTGATTTTAGGTTCCATAAATCCAAATTCAATCCACCTATGGATAAATATGTCGCAATATTCCAACAAGCAGTAATCAAGGATTTACATTTCCAGTATGGTTCTGATCATTCTATGAAACATAATTTATCTCATAATGAACAAATGGCTCTTAAACAACTCAGGAACAACACGGACATTGTGATCATCCTTGCAGACAAAGGGGGTGCGGTGGTGGTTATGGATCATGATTCATATGTCAATGAAGGATTACGACAATTAAATAATCATCATCATTATATGAAGATGGCTACTGATCCCACACCAGTTTTTCAGTCTGAAATTAATGAATTTTTGCAGGAAGCACTTGAATCCGGTATTATTTCTGAAAAAACAAAAACTAATCTAATAGTAAAGGATCCTGCCAAACAACAGCTATATTTACTTCCCAAAATTCATAAGTGTAAACTTCAACCTCCAGGTAGACCTATTGTCTCCGGCATTGGGTCACTTACGGAACCTATTTCAGTCTTTTTGACGGATAAATTGAAACCACTGTTAACATATGTCCGTGCCAGAATTCAAGATACAACAGAATTCCTGCAGATTGTTTCAGAAACGGAACTTGAACCAACCTGGTTAATGTGTACACTTGATGTATCATCCCTTTATACCAGTATTCCACACTGGGCGGGGCTTCAGGCCTTGGACTTTTGGTTAACAAATCTGACATGTATCCTCCTGGGATGAACACCTTATTGCTATGCATGGTGGAACATATACTTACTAAGAACATTTTTTTCTTCCAGCAAGATTGTTATTGGCAACTACAAGGTACAGCTATGGGTGCATCTTTTGCACCCATATATGCTGACCTCTTTATGGGATATATTGAGGAGCAAATCATCTATGACCCCATGCACAACATATATTTACCTGAGATGGATATATGGAGGAGATACCTGGACGACTGCTGGCTAGTATGGAAAGGAGGTTGGGAATATCTTCAGGAATTCAAGGAACATCTAAATAACAACATTTGGGGCATTGAATTCACTGTGGAACATAATCTCAATGAAATAAATTTTTTGGACGTCCATCTGACTAGACAGTCGGACAATACATTGAAAACGTCTATTTATAGAAAATTTCCACAGTATAACACTCTTCTACATTCGGCCAGTCATCATCCTAAACATATCATCAAAAATATACCTAAATCTCAATTTGTGCGTATTAAAAGAATATGTTCATCCAAAGAAGACCTGAAGAAGGAAAGAGTGGACCTAACTAATCGATTTGTATCTAGGGGTTATGCTCCACAGGTTATTGATGCAGCTATCAATTTCAGTCATACTAAATCTCGGGAGGATCTCCTCCAATACAATATTCGTTCCAAGAATCAGGACACTGAAATATGTAGATTTGTCACTACCTATGGTAGGAACAGTAGGAATTTGGTGAACACTGTCAATAATCATTGGAATATACTTCAATCCCATCCCTTGTCTGATTATTTGGGAGAACGTTGTCCTTTCACTTATAGAAAAGGCCAAACACTGGGTTCATTATTTTCCCATTATAAGAGAATCAGGGACACGCATATACAATTTACACAAAGAACACTTACAGGTGATAAACTGACAGGTATATACCCATGTGGACATTGTAGTTTTTGTGGTTATATTTTCAAAACAAATAGTTTCACCAGCAAAAACACTGGGCAAGTTTATGACATTCGGTTCTTTGGTAACTGTAGCTCAGACTGGTTAATATATCTAGCAACATGCACCTGCCAGGCATTTTATATTGGCCAAACATCTAGACCATTTCGCACTAGAATTTCGGAACACCTGGGGGACATTAGAAATCAGAGATTGACTAGTGCACTGTATAGACACACAATCAAGCATGAGACAGCCAAATTTTCATTTGTTATTATTGATTGCATTGTGGGCAATCGCAGTTTCAAGACAGGTTGGCATGAAATTCTTAATGCTAAAGAAAAAAGATGGATAATTAAACTAGGTGGTCTTTTTCCACCGGGACTAAATGATAAATTATAATTTATTTTTGGTCAGAATAATATATCATGTGTCCAAATATATATTATTGCAACATTTATATATGTTGGTGTTAAATATATTTACATCTGTTTTCGGATGTATGACATTGTATTGATTACATTGGATATGTGATGTTAATCCCATCTAACATTATTATATTTACCTGTTTATTTACATGACAGGATATATTGTTTCGTATGCTTTTGTTTGCACAGGATTACTAAACCAGATGTTCTTCTTTTCTCACCCGGACCCAATGACATATTTAATTCAGTTTTGGTGACTACAGTATATCATATACCAAAACTTCTTTGTAATAAAAAATATATATTCATTTTCTTCTTGACAAATATATTTATATCTGTATTCAGATATTGTTTTGGTCATATATGATATGTGATGTTTAAATCATGGAACCACCATTATATCTATCTGTCTTTTTATATAACATGACATACAGAGGCACAGCAAAATAATGGGTATAGTTCCCCATACTAAAGGGGTGGCGTAAGCCACAAAACTATGGGCTAGGCTTGTAAATGCCCTCGGGCAGATAGCCTAGTATGAACCTATGAACCTATGAACCTATACTGCTTTAAATGCTTCTGTTTGCACAGGAAGTGATGTGATTTTTTTGAAATTGGAGAGTATATAAGATTTGCCTTAAACCAATATGGCGTAAAATACTACTGATGAAAGCCTTGTTTGCTGAAACCGGTCTAGTTTCAGTGGAATAAAATCATTGTTTGGAGAGAATCCTTGAGGGTGCTGGCTCTTTTTTCTACGTTGATCTACCTAACTCACTTGCCGTGCACCCAGCCTAACTTGCTAGCTTTCTTTTTTGTATTGGATTCCTTTACTCATTTTTCCCATGCTCCTCTGCTCAGCTACTTGCAACTGTGATCGCTGGAGATTTGCTCTGAAAACATGTTATATGGATACTTAAAATGTTTATACATTCTATTACAGCTTTATGGTTTGCAGTAAATGTCTTGTGACTCCAACTAAACTTAAAGCATTTTGCTCATTTTCCTTGGCCTATTACTAGCTGTCCACTTCAGGCCCATTGGTGGCTCGTGAACATACTTTGCAGTTGATTCAGCAGCATAACTAGGAGGGCTGTTTTGATGGGTGAGCATTTGTTCTGAAGACTAATACAGTGCTTTGCAGCAGAACCAGAGGTTGTCTAGTGAGCCTACAAGTGGCTAACATACCTTATAGCATAGTCAGAGAAGTGATCAGTAGCATAAGTAAAAGAAAAACCTCTATATGTCTGGGCTATCGAACATTAACCCTTGAAGACATGTGGCAGGCTTTTGTTACCATGAGTATAAAGTGCATTCAGGGTTAGATAACAAACTGCTATCTGGCTTCCTGCTTTTGACTGACTACAGCTGAGACCATGCAAACACCCCTCATCAGAAGAATAGATTGAGGTTCATAGGTATATAATAGTCTAATGACCACTGGGCTGCACAGGCCAACCCAGCTGTATCCCTATGTATCATGGATATTTTTTGGGGGGCCATGTTAGGAAGTTTCTAAAGGTTATTGGGGGATGCAGTTATGTTTTGACAGATTCTGTCACTGTCAAAACTATTACACATGGGAGCCTGACCTGGTGTAAATTTCTGATTTTCCATCAATGGAAAGGAAAGGTCCTTGGCCCAAAAATCACAAGATTTTTTGTTTTTCATTTTCTTTCTCGTCTTTCTTTCCTCACACCTGCAAGTTAAGCCTATCTCTCCCTTCTGTCTTAATTTTAGCCATTATTTCCCTGTACTAGGACAGTAAAATGGAAGGCAAACCCTCACTCAGCACCCATCAGTTTTTTTTTGTGTTTATAGGCCTATCCCTTTTCCTTAATGGCTAACATGCACCCAGGCACAAAGGCCCTGTTATTACTCCCTGTGCACACTTGCTTCCATACACACATGTAATAGATGCTACTTCATGATCAAGGCCTGACCGAGCTTTGTGCATGTCCCTAGTCCATGTGCTGCATGTTGTATACACCTCTCATCAGTAGGTGCCAATAGTGCAGGATAACAAAGCATCTCCCCATGCTCCAGATGGGCCAACCAACTTGTGCACCTCACTGCCATGCTCTGTCATCAGGTCTTAGTATCTGGTCAGTCCAGGCCATCTCAGTCACAGTCTGGGCTTTATTTCTGCACCAGTGAGAATGTTCCGGCCTTTTCTTTCCACTGCTATTCTTTCCTGGCAGCTGTAAAGTTCTTTATCCAGTACTGTAAGCTGTGCAACAGCCTCCAAGCAGTAATGTTATGTTGGAGTTGTGGGGACACTCATTGTGGAGTCTGAAGATTTGTTTGAGGATGCTAACAAGGAGAGTAGCACCTCTTGTCTGTTATCTTAGAATATGGGTTCACAGCTACGTCGCTGTGTATTGGTCCAAAGGCCGGAGAGAAACACAGAATCTGATAACACATTTTCCGTCCACCTCTTTTAGGAAGCCTAGCTCTGCTGCTTTATCACTCCTGAGTTTGGGCAGGAGGTCCGGGCCCCACCTTGTATGGAGCACAGCAGGGACGTCTCACCACAATGTGTATTACAGGAATACTGGAGATAATAAAGAGTGGGGGAAAGGACTTTAAAAGTATTTGCAGTTTTCCTCATGCTATCATGGTGGTGAGTATCTTGCCAGTTTCTTTTATTGCCTAAATTCCCAGTAGTGTGACACAGGCTGGATAAATAACTGGGGACACAAAGTATTTGATGCCTGGGTGCTGCCTGTCCCAGGTACTTCAGGTTTATACCAGAAATTCAATCTGTGTTGTCTCTTGGAGTATAGAGAGTTGAATAACTATGTACGTATATAACGTCAGTGAAAAATCTTTATTCGTGGTGGCATTCTTTTCTGTATTCCCACTGATTTTTCATTTTCTCTACTTAAGTGGGAATGACAAAGCTGCATATATAAAGTCACTGGAAATAGTAGCAGATGGTATATGCATGTGCAAAAAGGACTTGTCAGTTATGTAGATATTTATCAGGTTTATTTATTTTTTTTGCTTGTGACCTAAGATTTGGTTTTGGTCACAATGGTCAAACACATAGCAGTGCTGCAATTTGGAATTCAGCCAGCTTGCCTCAGTGATCAGATTCTTCCTTGGGGTAGCAGAACTGACCAGATCCAGCAGCTGATTTGCGTTAGCAGAACAGTATGGGGCACACTTGGCCCTTGGGTTAATGACGTGTTGTTACACAGACAGTGCTGTCAGGATTTCTCCTTTTATTAGATGCTTTTGGCATGCAGTTCATTTTCAACAGTACAGCTGTTTTGTTATTTGACAATGAGATCTCATTTACATATACTTATTATTCTTAGATATGCGGATCCTTCGAGGGAACAGGCCAAAAAATGAGGAGGAGCCTGTATGAAATGTTAACTTCATATTATTGACATTCTATTGACAGCAGTAGCCTGCAAATAGTATAGAAGAATAATTGTCTGCTGGTAGTGGTAGGTAAGCAGGGAAATGGAGGAATATATCTGACAAATCACCAAAAAACTAAAACATATATTTATAAAATAGTTGTTATTAATTGCACCTTGTATTTCGCTGGTGGTAACAGAGAACCACTTGTGATTATGAAATGGATTGATAAAATGGCCACCATTCTATGCTGCAGGTCCACAATTCTAATTCTCAGTATCTTCACCTCATGTTAATTTATGCGTACACTGTTACCTGGCAACAACATCTGAATTTCTTTGCCCACGTCAGCCTTGGCAGGACTTGACAAATTCCAGTATTGCAATTGCTGCCCTGCATTAATGAGTTAGCTAGACATGTCAAGTCTCAATCTCAGTGAGACAGGTTGTATCCTTTCTTCAGAAAAACGGAGTACAAATCAGGGAAATTCATTTTTATTTGTTTTTTTTTATTCTCAGATAGAAGCTTAAAAAGCAACACATAAAAACCTGACTTTATGAAGAAGTTTTTATTTAATCAACTATATAACATATTTAACATCTTGAGTACATAACTTATCATAGCACAGTAAAATAATAAATTTTATGTATAAACCTGTCTTGTATATACACATACACACAAACACACACACACACACACACACACACACACACACACACACACACACACACACACACACACACACACACACATACACACCTTGTGTTTCCATGTAATGTATAACAGAATTCAGTATTATATGTTTTCAAGGAAGCGGAGTAGGGTTGCCACCTTTTAAAAAGCCTAAAGTGGGACAGTTTTTGAAGAAAGGCGATTTTGCAGGACAAAACATAACCCACGGACAGTGCAAAAGACAGAAATATTTTCTTTTGCCAAAATAAAAGCTTATTCTTGTAGCATTTGAATTGTTTATGCAATTTCCTGTAACATTTAAGTGTTTCATATGTAAATTAACTGTTTTATGCAACTATTAAAAAAATATGAAATATATTTTCTCCTAAAATCTCAGGAGTAAATTATATAGAACATTTTTAGAGAACATGGATTGTAGTAGATAATTGTGTAAGAGATTATATCAAGTAATACATTATGGCTGTCTATGACACATTCGCATTCAAATCAAATACATCCACCATGACCAAGCCGGCATTTCTCACAACAACATTCTGAACAGCAGCAAAATCCTAGCTTTAACATGAACCTATGATGCTGTCTTTAAATCAGAGACGACCTGCTGAGTGAGTGAATGCAGCAATGGTCTTACTTCTAAGTTCTATTTAGGCATACTGTAGTAACAAGTGCAGCAGCTACTTTTAATGGTAGGTCAGTTATTTCCTGCTGAAATTTATTGTTTTATGGATTGCTAATTCAAAATTGGGGAAAAATGAATAGGAATTCTAGGACTTTTTGGTGTTAGAGTAAATAATCTAGTCTGATACAAAGTCATTATAATGACTTCTAGTCTTGTTCTCTCCTTTTGCACTGTTACATCTGTATATTGTACATCCTTGTATTTCTCATTTTATTTTTTTATTTCTTATTGTCATGTTAGTTGTACAGTAACATTTTGTGCAGTTCAAATTTTTCTTGTGCATGTTTTAAGGTAGATCTACAAATAGCAGAATGACATTAAGCCATGATCTTGTGATAGAATCATCAGAGTTGGCCTAACTGAATCAGGAGCATCACAGCTAAAAGACTGAGCAGGTAGTCATATATTTCACATTTCTTTAGACAGCTACAGTAAAGGTGGGGCTACAATTATCTTGAGACTGCTGCCTCCACTAACATTTTGGCTAGAGGAGACAGCAGTGCAATTTGTCAAAAGGATTCTGGGCTCAAACTGGAGCCATGCTTGGGGATATAAATAATATCTGCACTCTTCCAGTGATGAGGGAGCACAGCAGTGCTATTAGAAGTACTGATAATGTACTTAAAGGTATGGCAGTGAAAGTGTCATATGCTCTGATAAGTTTAGAGGAAAGGGCATCAGTCCTAACCTTTTCATAATTAGACACCTGTTTCTTGTTTTGAAAAATAAATCGTTATAATCAAAGCATATTTACACTATTTACAAAGGTATAAAGAAGCAAAAATGCCCAAACAGGATAGTTGTTATAATGTAAATTCCAGTGGTGTTGTGAGGCCCAATGCCACAGGCAAAGGTCCTTCTGGCCCCAGGGATGTCCATTATCTCCAAATAATGCCCATTCTGTCTGGCATTATTGTGCTTAGAAATGTGTTATCTGTTAAATTGTTTTGCTTTTGTTTTATTATTAGGATGCACATATATTTTATACTTTTAATCTACCTAATGTTTCAAAGCTGGTGAAGGGTATGTAATTAGTGGCAGTATATTACATCCAAAATATGTTATACAAGTATTTAATGTCTGTGGACAGGCACAGAGAAGAGTGAGTATTACATATACATGTAGGATGCAGAGGCACACCTGTGCCAAGCAATTTTCACCAATTTATTCAATTTCTGCATTTCGGGACTCACTCTACGTGGTCCAAACCATTTCAAACGGTTACCATTTATAAGATATGTAATTTAATATAACCCTTTGTATAAAAGTAGCACTGTGTAATCCTTCCCTTGTTAACACTTCCTTCACAGCATATTTATATTTACTTGTACTCATGATAGGCTCTGTTGTTGCTTTGTTTTGAGGAAAAGCATAAGCTGCGGGTTGTCCCTACAGAAAACATGCAGATTTTTGTTTTCCTTTCTGTGTTTCAGTTCTTTATAAACATGTTTTTTTATATAAAATCAAAAAGTCAGCACTTACCCATTCCAAAACATTTTTAAAACAGCAGGGAGTGACAGACTAAACTTTCCCATCTCATTTTGTGCTTCCTTGTCACCTCCACAAGGCACAAAAAAATCACAGTCACCTCTGTGTACTCTGTTTCACAAATAGTGGCCTCTGTTCCACAGGTAATTTTCTGCATGGCAGCCATGACTCCCACATGAACTCTTTCAAAACAGGTCAAAAATTACTATCAATATTTGATTTTTGTTTTCCCATATTTAACTTCTAAATCTTCTACTGACATTTCACCTGTTACTTATTTACTGACATTTGTCTACCAGAAAAGTCTGACTGGATAACGTTGCCTGTTTTCAATGGACACATAGGGCAAATGTTAGAGTGGAAAATTCATGTAGTGGATCAGGAGGAGAAGAAGGGAGAGGAGAGTGAGAAAAATGACTTGTTAGAGGTAATAAGTGGGGTAGATATGTGAGGCAGGAGAAACAGTGAGTAAACCAAGGTTAAGAGTAGGAGAAATCAAAACAAGGAAAATGAGAGAATGTGTGTGTATATAGGTATTAGACAAACAGGAGCTGAAATTATTCACCAGGAGAGCAGCACATACAGAAGCACGAGTTTGGAAGGAATTCTTTTAGTTGTGGCTTAAATAAATGAATATTATGAAATGCCATGGTTGGCGCAGGAATTAAATTCCAGACTTTTCTACATAGTGGGAGTACAGACTTTGCAGTTTTTGTAAGGCTTATAGATTACAAGTAGAATTTTGTATTCCCAAAGTGTTTCTGCAAAGCCAGTCCACTAATCTATTTTGCTTTTCACATATTTTGTCAGATTCATTTTTCTTCACTTCTACAACCCCATATACACGTAATTTTTATTGTTTACGTTGTCCTCATTTCCATTTAACTTTTGCTCTCTTTTCAAGCTGCTTTACTATTAAAACTGCCTAGTTTTGAATCTTGCTCGTTGGCTACTTAACTGGTTCACTGGCTTCCCGTTTCCTTTGGGGGTAGCACATAATCTGATTCATCAGCTAAGACCACTTCTAAATGCTTCATGTATATGTCAAACAGTCCAGTCAAATTCAACAGCTCATTTTATGTGGCTAACAGACTGTTAGCTACCTCAGTAACTTTCATTTGTAGAAATTCTTGGGTTTTTGTTCTTGAAAAACACAGAATCATGTCTATCCTATTGCAGTTCATAACCAGCATCTCATTCGAAATACTTTTATTCCACAGCAGTATCCATTTCATTTATCACAACCAAGAAACGACAGCTCTGTAATCTAGGTGGCTAAATCCCTGATTATGACCCAGGTGACTGTGGTTCATTTAGCTGTCCCAACCATAGAATAACTGACAAGGGAGAGAGAAGAAGAAGAAACTATAATTAATACTTGATCTAGATTAACTGTAGAAAATATTTGATGCATTTACTGATAACTAATATAAATTATTATTGTAAAAAATGTTAAACATTCATTTAAACTGGGGGGAATAATGCCTCATGATTTATTATGCAAGTTTATCTTGTTTAGTTAGAATGTTCTGCCAACCCAGTTTAGTAGTCTAGTGTACATCAGCTGTATAATATATGAATTGTATATCAGTTTTCCCTGTTAACTGGAACTTGGCTTGAAGATGTGCCATAGTGTGTTTAAATAGAACTTTGCTGTCTTGGTACATATCTCTAACATGTTCTACACCAGGAGTGTCCAATCCGCGGCCCGCGGGCCACATGCGGCCCTCAGAGCTCTTCCATGCGGCCCGCGACCCTTAAATTTAAATTTAATTTTAATTTAACTTTTTTTCCATGTGTTTACACGTTCGCGTACTTTTGCTGTTCTGCGCATGCACCAACTTCCGTTTTTTCATGTTTTTTCATACCAGCGTCATTCCGCTGGTATGCGCATGCGCGAAAACACCGTTCGGTCGTTTTTTATAGTTCTGGTAAAGCTGAAGGAAGGAGCGAGATCGTGGAGAGAGGATTTCTTTTATCTCACTGACTACAGTTACACTACATTGCATAGCAAAAGGTAAGATAAGTAATTTTAATAAGATCTTTTTAACTTGTTTGGAATACGTCTAGTGCTTGACATGTACATTTCATGATTCTCTTGTCTTGGTCTCTCGTAATGTATATAAAGCTTTGAAAAACTGGCAGATTTAGTTTATCTTCAAATTTTTACACACTTAATTTCCAAGTATTTATTTAATGTTATAGAAGTATACCACATGTTCATGTTGGGTTTAATTTAAATCTTTTGGCATAATCTGACAAGCATGGTTGTGCACAGGTCTGTCAGCCCTACTTTAAGAATCAAAAAGAGATGCTCCTCAGAGATGTGGAATCTAACCCCCCCCCCGAGCCACACAAGAGTACTATCAAGCATGATGCCTTTTAGAAATATCTAAATCTGTCACTACTTATTACTTTATTTAATTAATACTTATTAAGTATGACACCAAAGTTTAATTTCATGACCGTAACCGTGACATCATTATTAGGGCTATGTAAACACTATGCAATTTAGCCCAGGAAACATGAGCTGAAACTTTTAAAGTTCAACTGTACCTCCCACAGTCAAATGGCTCAAGTTTACTGGGGAACCATGTGCTGAATTAAAGCATTAAAGTAGATGTTCTGAGATTTTGTCATTAACATCCTCCCCTTGGGCTTGTCTTAGATCTGGTGTACTGGACTAAATTCTGAAATTAGACAAAAATCACTCATTGTTAACCTTTGAAAGTTAATATTTGAAGCATCAATCACACTGGTGTAACATCTAACTACCATAGCAAATGCTCCCCCCCCCCACCTTTCATTGCCTTCTTTCCACTTCAAACCTTGTGGCAGTTAAATTAGTGAGCTTTGCTTTGTGTCTTTCTTGTTAGGTCACCATATCCATAGTCACTGTGCACAGTCACATAGAGAACTTGGGTGTAGTGGTTCTTGTTAGCTGTCCAGGAGGATAGAGCACATTTGTTAGAACGCATCCCCCCCGGCCAACACAGCACTGGATCATGCAGAGACTGGCCAGACCACAGAGCAAGACAAGCACTGTATACTGTGTATGGATGCTAGTGATCAGGAAGACCTAAACAGTTTAATGTCATCCATCTTGTACTCTGAGCTACCAACAATAGAAAGAAAATAAAACAGACAGTCATGTTCCATTCTGTATTTGTTTTTTGGAGCATGTGTGTGTGTGTGTGTGTGTGTGTGTGTGTGTGTGTGTGTGTGTGTGTGTGTGTGTGTGTGTGTGCGTGTGTGTGTGCGTGCGTGTGCGTGCGTGTGTGTGTGTGTGTGCGTGTGTGTCTGTCTGTCTGCAAGAGTGTTGGGGTAGGTTTCCCTAAGTATCATAATATAATCTATGATACCGGATATGGTTCAATTTACAGGAGTCTGTGAAAGGGTAGATGTTGTGACATAATTATTAAAACTACACTTGCACATTTCCTTTTTATTATTTTATTTCACAGACTGACATTGATTGCTTGGCTACTCACCTGTGTCAGTCTTGATGATTATTTACACTAGCGGTTGGATTTACCTCAGTGATGCTTTGAAGGGGTCTGAGTTTCGTTGGCAGTGAGAAAATCCCATGGGGGAGTATAAAGGTTGTTTATTATTGTTATTATTATGGAAAATTGAAGCATTCCACTGTTCAAAGAGTGATAGTCTGAACTGGGTGGCTGCCTGCATATGACTATTTGACCTTGGAGAGCTAACCACACCCCAGGATCTTTCTTCCTTTTTTTTTTGTAATTAATGTGTGTGTTACATATGAAGTGACAGCAGATGAGAAGATATTTACAGTAAATCGCTCTTATAGTTGGAGGAAGATGACAAGGCATTTTTTGTTTTCTTTACTTGAAGTTATAGATGACACTACCAGCACTGTTTTTGATGTAACATGCAAGTTGTATGCATGTATAAGTATGTCGCTGGGCAGGGGAGTATAGATGCATATCAGAGGGATGTCTGCTGCTGCTGTTTATAAAATAATTTCCTTTACATTGCTGCATTGTAAGACATGTTCCAGGCTTAGTGAATGCAAGGATGCAGGCTGCTTTAGAACATCATTAGAATGAGATATTGAATTTTAGGGCAAATATTATGCATTTATTAATTTATTTATTGTTCAAATTCACCTACAATACAGCCACAGTAGTCCGCATAAACCTGGGTTGTTTTTTTTTTTTTTTTTTTTTTTTTGGTCCTCACTTGCCGTTTGCCTCCAGACCATTTCTGTTGACTCAATGCGGCCCTTGCAACTGAAAAGGTTGGACACCCCTGTTCTACACACTGCTGAAATTTCATAGTAGCAAAGATTTTCCTACATAAAATGATCCACATTGACAAGTGTTAATTGTATTTTTAACTTATTTCTGTTGAGCTTTAGAATATTATAATTTATCATAGCCTACAGTTTTCATTACTGGACAGTCACACACACACACTTGACTATTTTAGTGGTCACTAGGTTTCATTTTAATATTGGTAATATCAAATCTCTTCTGCCTTTTTTTCCATTAAATAAAGTTTTTAGAAACTTTTGATAATCTGTTATGTTTTTGTGAATTATTTTATTTTAAGGTTGGAAATTCAGTTATTTGTTTAGCACAGACTGAGGTATCTAATTACTAAAACAGGTCTGTTTTTTTGGTATTGTTTGAGAGACTGATGCATCATTTTTTAATCTTAATAGTCTCAGTCAATTTAAATACAGATTTCTGTTGTGACTGCTTTTTTCAGTAAAGCTTTGGGCAATGCAGTCCTTTCATATTGCTGATGTTTGCTTGTGGAATTTTTGCAGGCTGTTCCCCCTTTTTACCAGGTTACCCCTTTGCTTTAGGATATGCACTGACTGCCAGATTGATTTTAAAAATGTTATTACAGACATACTGAGCCCTTCATAATCTGGGTCCTGCTTATTTGAAGTAATTGCTGGTTCTTTATATCATGGCCAATTTAATCCTTTGGGTCATCTGGAGAGGGGTGGCTGGTTGTTCCAAACACCCCAGTGCAACAGTCTTTCCACATTATTGTACATTTCGGTGTACAGACCTCCTGCTATGAGTATATTACATCCAATTGACTGTTTCCAATTGTTACAAAACCTACTTTTGTCGGTTTTTCCCACATGTTCAACAGACTTAGTAAACCAATGTATATGTACTCTACTATCCTGTGCTGCCATTATTAACCATTCATAATTTTTTTAAAACTCATCTCTGTCCTCAACCATGCATCAAATCTTGATCAACATGAGGTTGTTCCAGCCTATCTCTGTACTTGCTACTATGTTTATGGCTTGTCCAGATTTCTTTCCTTCTCATCTGATCCTTTTCCCTTTTCTCTTTATTTTATTTTTTTGGCACATCTCTCTTTTTTGTCGTCTTCTGGTTTGATTTCCATTCCTAGTTGCCACCTGAATGCTTCTGCTAAACAAAGCTGAGAGATCATCTTAGATTTCCTCTCCTCTGTTGTAAAACTTTCACTGCGTTTGGATCTGAGGAGGTCAGCAGATATGTATGTAGTCCCGTGACTGCAGATCTATACATGTAACCAATTTTAAGGGGGCCCATACCTCCTCAAGAATGTGGAATATACAGTCTTGGAATGCACTGATTTTTATATGTCATTTGATAAGCATTTTTCTTGTTTCTGTTCAACTGATCCATTATCTTTTGTGGCCAGTCAGTCACACAAAAACTATAAGTTAAAACAGGAAGAGCAAATTGGTTTATAGCTTGACTTTTATTCCTAGATGTCAAGGCTGTTTTAAATATTAGTTTTAGTTTTCTGAAGTATTCCTTACTGACATTTATTCATATTTGCTCATGTTTCTTTGCTGATTCTTCATCATTTCCCAAATATTTACACACACTTTCCTTAAGTTCCTTTATATCACATTCCTGTCCCAGGTTGATATTTTCTTGCTAAGTAAAACTCTCCTGCTTTAAACATTGCTTTTGCACATTTATCAAGACCAAATGCCATTATTTTATAATCTGAGAAAGTTTTGGCCACTTGCAATTGTGCTTTCAACTCCTCGTCTGATGAGCTGTATTGTTTTAAGTCAACCACAGAAGTAGATGAGAAATCTTTAAGCAAGTTTCTTTTCTGAGGAGCTAAACTGCAACTAAGACCAAATCTTTTAAGTCGACAGATTAATTGATTAAGGGCAAGACAAAATAACAGTGGTGATGCAGAATCTCCCCTGTAAAATTTTATCCCTGGGATAATTTGTCCTTTGTCATGGCTTAATTGCAAAGTGGTTCATGGTCACTGTAATGTAATTGATCAATACAGAATGTAGCTTACGCATCTGTAGACACTCCTTTATCCACGAATGTAGGATGCTGTCAAATGATTTTTGCGATCTACCCATGTCTTACTTAAATTCTTCCTATTTTTGCAATTCTCCATTATGGCTTTGTTTAACAGCAAATTATCCTTTGTTCCATATGACTTTCTTTTGTTATGCTTTTGTTCTATTACCATGATTGAGTTTTCTACTAAATGACTAAAAACTGTGCATCAATTCCAGTATATAGTTTGTACATCTTTGGAAGGCAAGTTATTTGTAGTTTTTTAGGATGACTTACAGGTTCACTCTTAAGGAAGCAGCATCATTTTTCCACTTAATCAGATTGGTGTCTGTTCGGGATGTGCATACAAGTAGTTGTTACTCAGGGCTAAATCTTTGTGTAAAGATAATACTTTTAGCCAGAAGTTATGAACAGCATCTGGGCCTGGGGTTTTCTTATTAGGAGCTATTCTTAATTTTGTTTCAATTCCTCTGGCCTTAACTTCATCCCATTTCATATCCTGTATATTTGAGCTCATTATTGCTTTTTATTTTTTTCTATCCATTCAACATCTTTTATGTTCGACAGGGTCTTCATAAATATGTCTCCAAAATGTGTCTATTTCGTCTTTTCTGGTGGTGGTTCAGTTCCTTTTGTTTTGCTTATTTTGCACTTTTCCCTTACATTTTGCCTGCATATCATCTTCTGCCTGAGCTGATATCTTTAATTTATTATTTGCAGTACTGCATGATAGATCTTGATCTGTTCTAACACTGTTCATTGCTTTTATTACACCTTTCTTTATTTTTGTTGATCTAGTCTTTCTGCATTCTTCTAACAGTGATGCATCTTGTTGTAAATTCCTTTGTAATTTTTCTGATACTTTCATGATGGCGTTTTATTTCTTCCCTTCTTTTCTCTTATCACTGTATATTTTTGTGACTTTATCTGTTAGTTATTTTAAGAGTTTTCTTTTTATTTTAAGACTTTATTGTTAGTTTAGCTGAAGAGTAAAATATCCTTTTTACTTCTGTTATTTCACATGAATTTATGTTAATAGTCTTGATTACAATGTTCGTCTGTTTTATCAGATTCCTACCATTTTGGGTCTTATTTACTTTCTATAATCTATTTCTTTCATTAGTATGCCTATCCATCTCTAAGTCAAGCAACTCTTCCCTTAGATCATTTTCTTCAAAACTGAGGGCACATTCTTTGCTCTTGTTTCCTGTTGACATTCTACAGAATGTTCCAGAATGTGTTCCTGTGACGCATCCTCTTCAGCTGCATCCTGCATCTTCCGTTGCTTCTTCATGTGGGAGCTCATTGAGCCATCATTCCACAACATTGCCTGTGACAGAATTGCCACTGTTTCCTGCTCCTTCCCTTGCTGTGCATCTTTAGCTGAACTTTTGTACTGGTTTTCTGCTGAAGGCTTCAGAGCATCATCATTTGCCAAGTAATCAGATGCTTCCCATTCCAGCTGTTTCTCCTTAATTTGGGGACTCCTTGTTCCATCATGCTGTGCTAGTACTTGAGCTTGACTTTCTATCCTTCACTTCACAGGTAATCCAGAACTTCAATTTCTATATCTTTAACTTCTCTATTACTAATACTCTTTTTTCTTCCCCCTTTGTTTTCTTAGGTTTTTTTTTTGTATCATGAAATTTTCCATATCTGGGTGCCTTTGCCTGCATTTCTCTTCAAATATCTTTGGTGATGATTAGTTTTGAATTCTTTTTTGCATAAATATTGTACCATATCAAATTTCTCTTTCTTTCTCATGTCCATATTTATTTTTCAGATGTCTTCTGCTCCACCTGTTTCTCCCTTATTTGGAAGCTAATTGTTGAATCGTACTGTGGCATAAAACTTGGTTTAGACTTTTTACACTAAATCCTTCACTTTGCAGGTATTCTATAAGTCCAGTTTCTATTTGTTTTAACTTCTACCTTACTAATCTTCTGTTCTACATTCCCCCTTTGTGTTCTTATTTTTTGTATTGTAAAATTTCCATATTTGCTTACCTTTGCCTGTATTTCTCTACAAATATCTTTGAAGCTGCTAGTTTTGCATTGATGTGCACCCACAATCACCTAGAATTACCTCTGTACCATCATGCACCCACTTCAAAACTTTACTAAAAGCGCACCTAAAAACATGCTGGCTATGCCCTTGCAACTCCCACTCTAATATCACCCCACCCCATCCAACCACTACCTTTCTTTCCACCCCACTAACTACCTTAATTATAGCAAGCTCAGATGCTCATAAGCCTAGTACTTATTATACAGCAGGAACCTCTTATTGTAACATTTGTTAATGTCTGTTATGTACTTCGCAGATAAAGATTCTAGTTGTCTACTGATGGTACTATGTTCTTCATCTGAAAATATGTTTGTAATTAATTGCCATGTTAAATTGGTAATCGCTATGTAATCCAATGTAACGACTGTCTGTTTATTTTAACTGTGGAGCTTTTCTTCCCGGGCCTCCGCTGAAAATGGACCTACGTCCATTCGGACACTCCCTGTCAACAAATGAAAATAAATAGTTTGGCTTTCTCCTTTGCATAAATATTGCCACATACCAGATGTCTTTTATCTTTCCCATGTCCATATTTCTTTTTTTTATACCTTTCTAAAATCTGTGGGTTTTATTCTTTATATTTTCACACTTCCTCAGTTGCTTCTTTTTCTAAGCGGCCCACATTTCCTTTGTCTGTGTATGCTTATCATTGATCTGTTGTAGTAATAAACATATGTTTTTATTTGAAGCTTTTGACATTTTTTTTCTTGTGCAAGTATTTTTCTTTCCTCTAATTTCTCAATTGTTTTGAGTATTTTCTCTTTGGAAATTCTGGGCTTCTTGAATAATAGTAACAATACATAATTTTTTCCTTACTTTCAATAGTCCACTCTGTCGTCGTTATGGTCATTTTTTTAGCCCGTCAGTTTTTGATTTTGGTGAACAACTACTTCATCTTTCCCACGAACCTGGCCTAGCCCCATTGTAGGAATGTTTCCATGTCTTGAGGATTCTACACTGTCATCTTTTCCAGTCCTGGCACCAGTGCGCACACCGGGATTGGGCACTTTTGTATCCCGGGGCTTGTGCACCCAGCTGTCTCTTTTATTTTTAATGCATTTCTCACCATCTAGGTGAGAGTTTATGAAAACAGGATTCACCAATTGAAGGGAGTCGTGAAGACTTGATGACTTCAGCTTCAGCAATACTGCTCTCCTTTTCTTGCTGATTTCATCATCCCTCTATTTGTAAACCTTTGTCGTCATATTTCCAATGCTTCTCAATCTTCATTTATGATATCCATTGTGTGACATCAGTTTGCTTGAGTTTATCTTAACCCACTGCAATGTGATCCAACTTAATCAACCTCTATCCCTCCCATCTTCGGTTTATCTTCCCCACCTCTCAGTCTCTTCCCTTTACTCTCTACCTACCCATGTTTTCTTATCCTCTGTTTGTTCCACAGGATAGCCTATACAATAATCTTTTCACTTCTGACGTGTGTTACTAATTATACCCCAACCATCTGCAAGAAACTTGACTCTGTATAGGATGAGACTTCCTGTGCCAACTGTTTATACTGTGTAATATCACTGTGACTGGACTATGTAAAAAAAAATTATGCTTTAACTATATATGGAATGCTACTACAATTGCTTACTGTTTTACAGTTTGGTATTACTTCGTACTTTGACTGTACAATTTGTAACTGTATGTGACTACTGTTTTACTTTTATTTGGAGCTTTTCTCCTTGGGTCTCTGCAGAAAAAGGGCATCTGCCCAGACAGACTAACCCAGTTAACAAATGTCAGATAAATAAATATTTATATTTTTGCCTCTACCAGAGTATTGATAATCGTTCCTTAATTCCCAATGGACTTTTTTCCCTTCTCAGAGGGACTGACAAAATTTTACTATATCACTTTTGACAGGTGAACCCATCCACTCCAGGGAGGGACTTCCTTTTGATGCATGCTGATAAGATACCTGCATGAGAAAGAGTTGGAAAGGAAAACACATGCATGGCTGGGGAAAGCACATGTTCATAAGTACTCACTACGCTATTAGAGGATCTTAAGCCTTACATTCCTATGGTAGTTTTTAGCTCTTACATATGAATAACCCAGAGATGGTTTGAACAAGGTCATGTTGAGGCATTTACATGTTTTCCCCATTTCATAAGGTACAGGAGAACTAAACCAGGGGTAAGTTTATGGTTACCCATCCATTCACCCAAATTACATTTCAACAGAGTTAGAAAAGTACTTTGCATTATGGAAGAATGTTCCACAGAAGAGGTATTCTCTGTGATAAATACCTATCCCTCCAGCATGCTCTATTTTGCAAGAGAGAGAGAGTGAGCTCCCCTTGAGTTGGTGTTTTACACCATTTGATTTGTGAATGCGTAATGGGTCTGACAAATAGGGTCTGTTGACTCAGAGTAGTCTCTATGATACTGAGAATAGAGGCAATGCTTTGAGATGGTCTGCATAGTTTTTATGATTTAGGCCCTTGATTAGTTAGTGAGAAAGTGTTGTGATCATTTTAGTATGACAAGTGCTTGAACAGGTACATACTGAAAGGGGTATTATACTCAATGCTCAGCCTAGAAAGTGCATAAAAAAGGACTTCCTTACAACAGTGGATACATGGTACATAGTGATCAAAGGACATTTCATTGTCAACATAGCCTCCCAGATCCCAGACCACAGGGTCATCTTTCAGGAATGTGTTGTCAGTGTATTAGTTACAAGGAAACTCATGCTTGCTGAAGAATGCAATTATACTTTTATTGGTGTTTTGTTTTAGTCCATGGTTTAGACACCAGCTATTTATTTTGGAAAGGCCCTCTTGGTGGACCTTGGTAACATCTGGAGAGTTTAAGATGTCACCACATTTACAGTCATCTGCAAAATTGGTCAGCCATGAACATTTAGCATTTGTTTTCACCTCCAAGAGGTAAATGCGAAAGAGGAGTGGCCCAAGGACAGAACCCTGGGTTATACTGCTAGAGATAGGTCTTTTGGAGGAGGTAGAGCTACCCACCCTAATTTTCTGAGTTCTGTTTATGAGCCAGTTTGCTCTCCAGTGAGTTGCATAGGGATTTACATTTAGCTGGGAGAGTTGATCTACAATACTGTTATGGTGTTTGAAAGCCTTTGCAACATCTAGGTGTGTGGTGTGCACTATTCTGAGCTTGTCTGTTGCTTCAGTAACTTTTTGCAAGAAGTGGACCAGCTTAAGTATGCAGGTTTTTTAATGCTAGGGGTAGAAAAACCTAACTAGGATGGTGCAAGTACTGACATGTGCTTCACCATATGAGTCATAGCCTGCAGTTCCCCCCACACCTTGCTGCCTAATGTTTGGTCGCATCTGTAGCCATGGAAACACCCACCAGTTTCCACTGGGATGTGTCATGACTTGATGCAAAATCTTATCCCCCCCCAAAGAAGGAAAGCTGGCACTGAACATGTAGTCCTGTCACTTGGCACATCTAATGCTATATTTAATATTGAGTTTAAGTATCTGTGATTTTAAAATGTGCTTGCATTTGTTTCTAATGTGTAAATTGTGTTCTTACTATTTGTAAATGGACAATGAGCAGATGGATAAATTTAATAATATTTTTCCAAACATAACTAAGCAGAAGCCAATAGTCAGAAGGCCTACTGCCTGGGACTTGAAGTAACAGCACTAGTGTATCTGATCAGTGCACTTGGTCACAGCTCATCTCCCATCCATTATATACTTTTTAGTAAATGCAGTTGCTTATTTTTATCTGTAGCTAGACAAGCAGTGTCACTCGTCTTGTGTATTCAATAAGAAAATGAGGCTGGGTGTTCATTTAAGTAGTTTATTACACACAAGCACATCAGGATGGATGACTGAAACATTAAACCAAACAAACTAGCTAGCTGACTGACTATTACACACATGCTGCTCACTCAAAATGGCACTCTTGCTTGCACGTGCTCAATACTTATGTGCACGCGCTCACTGACTGGAATGGCTCTTAAAGGTACAACACACATTCTGATCTACAATCCTCCCTCTTTGACTGTTCTATCCTGCAATGAAAATGACAATTGAATAAGCATGCAGATTAAACAAATATATACAAACAATGACAATCGCGTCCACATTGCCATGTGTTTGGGATTAGGTCTTGAGATACGATCTGACCTCGTAATATAATAATTAGAGCTGGGTTTAGCAACAGGTACAGTCACTGGGGAATATTCTTCTTGAGGATTTCAGGAGCAGGAACAGGCAATGGCTTCAACTCCAGTAGTTAATGTTTCTGATTCTGCCTGAATTCCATGCCTTGTGACTCAACAATGTAAAATCTCGTTTCTTCACACAAATGTTTCAAAAGTCCTATTCGGTCAAACCCTTTCGCTGTCTGCATCCTCACTATCTCTTCTTCTTTTAATGGATTTAGAAGCTTATTGGTTTTATCATAGTAGGACTTTTAGGACAAATGCTTCTTTAGGAGCTTTTACTGTTTTGTGTTTTTTAGCACTTGGAACCAACAAATTCTTACTGATAACTAAAATTGTTGCAAGGTATGTTTCTGAGATTTAGCAGATTTAGAAAAACATCAGTATTGTCACATTTAGACTTTGTCAATAACTGTTTTGCACTTTGAACTGCACGTTCAGCCAGGCTGTTTGATTGTGGGTGTTCAGGACTGCTTGTAACCTGAATAAAGTTCCACGTTTTGGCAAATCTTTTAAACAGCTAAATTGTAAACTGTGAACCATTGTCACAAATGCCTTTGTGTGGACTATTGTGGAAAGAAAAATGTCTCTTCAACTTTGTAATGACAGTATTGAATGTCAGGTTAGGAAGCAGGTCAATCTTGAACCAATTTGAATGAGTGTACTAGCACCAAGTAATGCTGACCATTCCATTTGAAAATATCTGTAGCTACTGTCGTTCAGGAATCTGGCTTAGCTGAAGTGGTTCTTTTTGTTGATACGGTTTAGTACTATTACAAATAGAACAAGCTGAAAGTTCTTTCTCAATATTTTTTGACATACAAGGCCAAAATACTAGTCCTCTCACCCTTCTTTTGGTAGAATAAGTTCCTGGGTGGCTATGATGCAAGATTCTAATATAATCTTGTTGCAAGGATTTTGGAACAATCACTTTTGGATCTTTCATGATGATAGCATCTTCCATCAAAATGTCATCTCTGTAAGGAAAATACTGCTGCACGTCTGGTGGTAAACAAGACTGCTTTGACTGCCATCCTTGACCTGATAATGTGGTTGAGCTTCTGGAGAACTGGATTTGAAGCTGTGTGAGTTTTGAGCTTCAAGACGTGTGGAAAAAACGTTCTCACTTCCATGACTTCAAAATCAGGTTTCTCATTGTCATGCTGTTCAGTGTTTTTCTGGGTGATCTGGATAAAGTTATCAGCAAGATAAAGAAGACTGCCTTTTGTGTAAACCAAGTGAATCTTGCAGGAGCTGTGTGCATAGGCTTTTTTAAAATTGTGACCAAAGGTTGGTGGTCTGTCTCAGTTTGAATAGGTCAGCAATAAATATAATCATGGAACTTCGAACATGCATACACAATTGCCAAGGGTTCTTTCTCTGTCTGAGCATACTGCATCTCGATTTGGTTTAGAGTTTTAAATGCATAGGCTACTAGTCTGCCCTCTTGAAGAATGACTACACCAAGACCAAATTTCAAAGCATCACAAGAAAGAGTTACAGGTTTGTAAACATTCTAGTGTCTTAAAGTGGGTGGACTGGCAATTCTGTCTTTTCGGACATCAAATCCTCTTTGGTATTGTTCTGAATAGGACCAAGTTACATCTTTGCATGTCAGCTCTCTTAGTAGTGCTGAAAGGTCACTGAAATCTGGGATGAACTTGCCCAAATAATTGACCATGCCAAGAAAACTTTGTAAAGAAGTGACATTGTCTGAAGTTGGCATCTCAAGGATTGCAGTTTACTTGGAAGGGTCTGGTTGTAAGCCTGAACTGTTAAACAAACAACCCAAATAAGGGCACACATAAGTAATTTTGTGCATTGTAAAAGCCTGAATTTGCATTTCTGAGGATTCAAGTTAAGATTCACTTCATGAGCACATTCCAGAACTTTCCTGAGGTTTCTGTCATGTTTTACTTCACCATAGCCTCCTGCATGAATATCATCTACTATAATACCACATGGATAGCTAGAAAAAATTTGCTCCAAATTAGATCACCAGTCAAAACCTCCAAA
This sequence comes from Protopterus annectens, assembly GCF_019279795.1. Classification (NCBI taxonomy): domain Eukaryota; kingdom Metazoa; phylum Chordata; order Ceratodontiformes; family Protopteridae; genus Protopterus; species Protopterus annectens. The sequence goes on along the minus strand of NC_056725.1, from coordinate 152,786,819 downwards.
GCCAATTATGAATTAAAACTAGCCTCAGAAACAAAGGGAAAAATCACAAAGCCTTCTTCAGTTACATCAGGAACCTCCATGGCAAAGCCCAGGTTTGTTCCAAATCAGTACTTAATGGTACCACTTAAACTGATCCTATTGACTTAGCCAACCTGCTGGCTGATAGGTTCAGCTCAAACTTCACCCCCCATCCCCCCCAAAGGCCCATTCGACATCCCCGATATGAATCCCACACCTCACATCTGTGTAGATAAAGTGTTAAAGGCCCTATCTAAGGCAAAGAACACTGCTTCCATGTATCCTGATAGTATCCCAGGCTGTATTCTGCACCATCTCCAGCAAGAACTAGCTTCACCATTGAGCACCCTATTCAATCACAGCCTAATTACAGGCTTTATTCCAACAGAGTGAGAACCGCCATTGTCCTCCCTTTGCACAAAGGTGGTGCCAGTACTGAGCTGGGAAACTATCGCCCCATTAGCTTGACAAGTCTGATCTGTAAAGCCATGGAATGTATTATCATGGATCACATGAACAAGGACATAAGCAATCTCCAAGCACTTGACCCCACCCAATTCAGATTTGTCAGGGACAGATCTTGCCTGTTCAACCTGGCTGACCTCTTTGAGACGGTCACCAAGGCCCTGGATGAGGGAAAGTCAGTACATACAGCTTAGCTTGACTTGGCCAAGGGCATTGACAAAGTCCTCCACTCAGGCATCATCAAAAAGCTAACACAACTTGGCGCAAATCCCTATCTTGTCAGGTGGGTGACCAACTGGCTCACTGATAGGGCCCACAAGGTCAAAATACATGCTACCACCTCCAACAGTAGACCTGTCACTAGTGGTGTTCCCCAAGGATCTGTCCTGGGACCCCTACTGTTTGGCATCTACTTCTCAGAGGTCCAGGCAAAGACAAAGGGCCTGTGGCTGACCAAGTTTGCACATCTTTAATTTAGGATTCCCTATCTCTTTCTTTTTGCCTATACTCTTATCAGTCCCTGATAGAGAAGGCGGTCTCAAGCCTGTAGTTCAAAATTCTTCTTGGCCTCTTTCTATTATATTACCTTTATGAATATAATATTCTGTATCACTGTCATTCTCCTGATAGATCTGCATCCAAAATCTCTCTCTTTCTTTACTGTAGCTTCATGGATCTCTTGAGAACCTTCCTTGTGATTTTGCTCTGGTTTTGGCTTAGCGCTATTGGCCTGCAGCTTATTAAACCCTTTTTAAATTCTTGTATCCACTCTGAAAGTGTTATAGGGACACCCTGTTGTGGCTTGTATAAGACTGGAAAGGGGGAAAATAGGACAGTTGGAAAAAAGGGTATGGAGCAGATGAGTAAAACAAGGAGCAGCACATTAACAAAAGTTGTGCTGGTCGAGATGGGAGAGGGGGGTTGGTAATAGTCTTTTTGTGAAAATACACCTACTGATGGTAGATTCACATACAAGGGATGGTGAGGAGGGCTGTGGAATTATTAGCTTGGTCAGGACAGCCTCAAATATACTCATGCTGTGATTTAACCTAGGCAGGGTGACCCATATGGTAAAGGGGTCAAGGCCTCTGATAGCTCAATAGAATCAACAGGGGCAGTTAGTCTTGCACCTGCTGGAGGATGGATTCATATGGGTTCCATTGTCTCTCCATCTCCCTCTTGACCACAACCTCAGCTAGATCCCGAAATCTTTGGTGCTGGCCTGCTAGGCTGCCACGTACTGGGGTACCCACAGGGGTGGAGCCACCACTCTCACCCTTTGAAGGTGGTCTTCTGAGTGGGCAAGCCTTGCTCCACAAGAGCGACTTGCAGAAACAGCTAGGATATGGTGAAACGTAGCATCTTTGTTGATTGCAAATTAGATAGAAAAGGTGCAGTTTCAATTTAATCTATTTGTGCACTGCACATCCATGAATAAAAAGGTGACGAATCACCAAAGGTTGGAAGAAAAACTAATTGGCTCAAGAAAGTCACTGATTTTTCACACATTCATCATTTGCATAATACTTTATGAATCACATTTTAAATGATTTGCTTTGGCATAGCTTCTGTCTCTGAATTACACCTTAGCTGTACTTGTGAGAAACTCGCACAAATACCAGCTGCACCTAAATGTAATGACTATGGTGCCACCCAAAGAATTAGTGTGTCGTGTAAGACACGGCAGTAGTGAGAAGTGTATGCTTATGCTTATCTTGGGATTTATTTTTTCGTGGCTTATGTTAAGCAAATGTATTATTATTATGATGATTATTATTATGTGTGTTAAAATATATTATTTTCAAATGCCTATTTTGAACTCCTCATCCTTGGAAGGGTAAATTAGTTGCAGCATTTTGTTAATTTTTGCCTAAGATTAGGCATTTTTGTATGGGGATGATATTGTACTCTGTATGGTTGTTTCACTTGTTCAGCTACTCCCAAGTTGTGTTGTGGACATTTGTACTATATCAGCATAAACTAAATCCTATACAGATTAGGGGCTGAGCATAATGTGACTGTACCAGGTTCACAGTAAAACACAAATGGCATAGACTTAACATTTGCGCATGGAATTCAGTAAATGATAGCCACTACCAAATATCAGTTTTGTTAAGGGTACCCTTTCAAAAATAAAAGGTTGGAAAATTCTGCACTATATGGATTGTGATTACCAGTAAAATATTTCTGAAAATCGGGAGACCCAGCAATTCTGTGGTAAAATCTTCGGAACAGTCACTCCTGAGGTTTTGGGCAGAGTCACAAGGGATATATTCACAGTAAAATGCTAATTTAATAGGGTACTTAAAATGTTAACTTTAAATCGGGGAAAAATATTAACTTTAAATCAGGGAAGGTTACCAGTGTGTACTGACTCAACAATGTTTGGGATTTTACTTACCTGATAAAAATAGGGTGAATTGGCTATGAATGGTCAAATATTATGATCATCGCTCTAAACAACTTTGCTCAACAATTCTGGACAAAGACCAAAATAATTGGGGGACAAAAGCCCTAAATCAACAATTTGGAACAATTTTTTAATATTATAATTTGCTTATTAAACTTGTTGCTCTAACATTTTCAGTGTGCATTTTCTGAACAATAGCAATTATGAAACTGTTTTGTCTGATATTATTTACACACTATTATCCTCAGTGATTTAGCAGTAAATCAAAAATATAAATGATAGGCAACATAACAAGGCAAACACTGTGTTTTTTCAAGATGTTCTACAAAAATGCGTTGAATCTGCTGCAGTGGCAAAGATCTCACCATTAATGTCAAAAAGTGTAGCATCTTAATAGGTAAAAAACATAGGTTGAGAAGGCTTGAATTGTTTGGAAAAGCTTCAGGAATTATTATTTTTTTCTTAGAGTAATTAGAGGTGGCAGCATCCTGGTATTCCATAAGGCAATATCCAATCCAGTTCCGTTTGAAAATGTGTGCTTGAAATTGACAGTTGTGGGAGCCAACACCCAATTGGTGAAACTAATACTTAAAATAATTATCAAAAACGGAAAAGTATAGTAGTTACTTTTAAGATTATGGAATAAGTTTCCGTTATAATCGGAACAAGTTAGTCATTAAATTCCGTTAACAATATCTCCTCCAAGTATCTGCTGAAAAGGGTTGCATGCCCAGTCAGACTTTTCCAGTAAAGAAATACAAGGAAGGAAGTAAATTAATTATGGGTGACATGGGTGAGCACTAAAGTCTGGTATCTATGCATATTCTTTTAAGTATTTGCCAGTTTAATGTTAAACTATGCTAATCCGTATATAAAAATAAATCATACGGCGCCAATTATGCTATTTTCCATCCTGAATCCTGAGTAGTACATGGCTTAGTTCAGCCTGGAGAAGAATGCACACAGCAGGAAGCAGAACAACCCTTTAGTTAAAATTAATCAGTTCTCTCTCTGACCGTGCAGCTGTTCTCATCACGCCTTACAGTCATGCATGTTGTGTCCATTAAATGTCATCTTGTTTGCGGAAAACATCATTATGAATGCTTTGTAATTTTAATATATGATTAGAAACAGACTTAAGTATTTTACTGAAATGTTCCGAGGCCTTTGAAGAAGTTACTAAAAAGATGCAGTTTCTTTTCACACATCACCACATATGCATACACACCATTTGACTCTCATTTGCCAGCATGTGAAAAGTGAAATCACTAAAAATTATAGTCAAGAAATATTTACAAATGTATATATTTTTTTCCATCACATTTTTAACTATAAATGTTGGAAATGCACACTGACATTGTATGTATAATGAGCACGAAGCTGTTTATGTTCAAACAAATCAAAGCTTTCACATCATAGACCACTCTAAATATATCATTATAGACGTGAGAAGACTGTGCTGTCTCAAGGATTCTGCTGGCCTGGCCAAGTCACCATTAAACAAAGAAGGCCAAGGTTAAGTTATTTATAACAATGAAAACATTTTAAGTACATCAGCAATTAGTGTAGCTTCTCCTCTTGCATACTGCAGGAGACACAAGTAGTCTGTGTCATTCAGGACAGATTATATCAGACATGGTGTACCTCACCTTGGCACCATAGTTGCTGTTACCACCCTGCTTTGGAACAGCATGATACAGTTTTAGTATGCCCACCTCCAGTTGGACTCCTCACTCATTCATGTATGCAGCCACACACTTGGGCTTGTACACAGAGGCTTACTCAGTCATGGGACACCCCTGACAACTTGACATGTATACATTATCCTTATATATTCTGTTAAGAGGTATATCTAGGGTCTGTATAGTTTTAGGAACAATGAGTTTCAGTATTGAGTTAAACTTCAGGTGCTGCCACTCGGTTCTTTGACAGTGCAACAGAAATTTCCAGTGCTTTCAGAAAAGCTCCTAATAACATACAAGCTAACTTCATTTTTATGTTAGTATTGTAAAGGTGATAAATCAAACTGAGATAATTTCCTTTCTCTAGTAAGATGCGGGTTTGTCATGTCTGTATTAATGGGTATAGCAGTTAAATTGTACAGAATCAGCTTCCTTTATAAGAATTAATTATAGTGATACAATAGCTACAGGAGATAATGTGCGCACGTGGACCTATACAGAAAAAAAGTTTTCCTCTCCAGCTGTATGGACAAATAAACTTATTTCTGTTTCTAATTTTGTTTTTCCCCAGATGTTGTAAAATTGTACAAAGCTACTATGTACATGCACACACAGTGTTTTTTTTGCAGTTTTCATTCATGTATGGGAACCTGTTATTTGACTGAACCCAGAATAATTAAATGTCTGAGACCTAATTTAGTTGAAAGTCTATGGAATTGTTGTACATATTTCAGTAATAGAAGAATAAAAATATGCCAAACTATATGAGGAAGTGTTACCTGGCAAACTGTTACCTAAACAGGGATTCCATGTGTGTGGTCTTTCTGTTTTTTTATCTTCAGTTGTGGGAAGTTTCAGTAGGAATTCAACCAAATGATTTATTCAAATGGGCTTAGAACCATTTGGATTGAGTCATACAGATTTCAAATTCAACCCACGAGTGTGTGTGTATTTATACATATGCATACATACATATATATAAACCTTGTTTTTTTTCTTTCAAGATACTTATAAATTGCACTCATACTTGTGACTGACACAGTGAAAGTTTTCTATAAATACTACAGACATGGTGCCTACAGCACTATTTATTTTTAAGAACAGGTTAATTTCATTTGTATCATTTCCAAGTTTGAAAGAAATTGAAGATTGTGATTGCTTTTATTATTTTGATATAGTTACAGTACATTCAGGGGATGAAAACACTTAATAAAGGAGTTTGCAGTTGTCCTAGTTTTGCTTTATTAAATTTCAAATTTTACAGTGTTTAAAGAGATTGAAGATGGAAAGTAGTTATACAAGTGAACTGCTGTTATGTGAAAGAGATTAGCAGTTATTGGAGAATATTAACGATCGTCAGCATATTCAAAGTCGTCGTGCTTGGGTGTAATGAGAAGTTGCACTGGCTGTACTTAAGCATAGCTAAGCTGTGATTCGTATACACAAGCTGTGCTTAGGTGCCGCAATTTCAAGGAATCTGAGAAAGTCCTATGCAGATGAAGATGCAATCAGATATAAATGAAAAATGTGTTAAAAATTGGTTTGTTATATAAATTAGGAGCTCTTCATGCCTTTATGTAATTATTAGTCACCATTTGGTGTGCTTCAGCTCTGTCTGCAGGTGGGCTGTAAAAGGTGAAGCCATGCCTTTTCCATCTACTTTGGAATTGGGAAGGATGCTTGGGTTGCTGCTAGCTTACCTGTTCCACAGTCTGAGATGCTTGTTTTGGCTGCACCAAAACAGCCAAGAAGAAGAAACAGGTAAAAGCTGTCCTACCTGAACCTTAAATCTATCCAGAATTTCCTTATCAAAGTAGACAGGGAAATAATATGGTCAACAAACTGGGTATAGGAGGATGAGTGGCCTTTCCTGTACCTGAGGATATCAAGGTATGTGTAGCTTCACCATACTTAGTACAGGAACTTCCTGGAGACAAAATGTGTACATGTTTGGTATTTCACAGGTTCTTACCTTGAGGTTGCTTCAGCAGTTCCTTGACGTACTCTTCAGACATGTGGATCAGTACATCCATTTCTCAGTGTCACCTCAGATCTGAGCCAACACGATGTGTGGAGCTCTTTCCAGTGATACTTGATGCTATTAATTGCAGCCCTGTTGCCATTATGGCCCTGTCTGTACTATATGGCGGTGGTAGTAACAGAATAGGAAGGGCTACCATTCCATCAACAGCCAGGTAGTGTGCAATGCCTGAGGGTGCCTCACAAGCATGTTGTTCATGAATTGACATAAGTCATTAAAGAAAATTAAATTAAGTAAAATGTAATCAAGTATTATATTCATCAGTTTTAGTTCACTGAGATGGGAGTCTGTTTCACTAGAGTTAAATGTTCAGTGAAGTAATAAGTTCTTGTGATTGGATAACCCTTTTGAATCATCTTGTTATGTCGTTATAATGCATTATGCATTGCATCTTGTATTTATGGTGGGTGTTTCAAACTGTTTGTAACCTACCTGAAGAAAAAACATCTGGAAGCTTATAGTTTTTGCACTATAATACTAAAGATGCTCTTTACTTTGTGTATTAGGAAATATTTTGCAAGTCACATTTATCAGGATGCTTCAATTTTTTGAAATGATTCCAGTAGTTTCTGTTTTGGGAAATGTCTTTATTTTACTGGGCCCAACCTGCATTCACTTGTTCGGAGAGGGGGTTGATCCTATGATATGAATAGGGTCTGCTGGGGAGACAGGTATGTATCCCAGAGACTACCCTGTCTCTGGAACAGGCTCCCCATCCACGTGAGGCAGATTTCCTCTCTAACCCAATTCAAGCGTAACTTGGGCAACTGGATGGGGAACAGGAAATTCATCCCTGGCTTGGCACCTGTGTCTCTAATGAACACAGGCAACCTGTAAATGGGTCATCTCTCAGGCCCCTGCTTACACTTATCAAGGGTATCAGAACTTGTCAGAGGTGGGATGCATAGTTAGGCTTAAAAAGGCCATTGTAGTTGTTGGCCTAGTAAACATCTATGAACCTGTGAGCTTTATGGGGATGTTTTGCTTTCATGGTAAAAAAATAGTTGAGAACCACAGTAAATGAATCTGATTCAGAGGCTCATGTAGAGGAGTGCATTCCTTTCTATACGTTAGGCCCATAATGGGGTTGCAGGAAATACAACAGCAACACTGATGTGGAAATCATTTGGTTAATGCTTTTTTCCAGAGTTTGCTTATGTTGTTAATTTTGCAGTGACTGTAGATGAATAGTAAATAAATATTTGCTGCAGAATGTGAACTAGAGGTTTAAGTTATCAGCTATTGTGGATATGGCAGAGGTCACTTAACTTGAGGGCAGCAATTAAAGGACCAGCAGCATCTTCATCTACTTCTGCAGGGCCACATGTGTTTTGGGCAGGTATTGGTATGGACCTTACTGGTTGTGTTGCATGTTCTTTTATTCTGTGGCCTTGTAGTTATTTATGACTGTGTGCTGCATTTTATGAATACCTGAGGAAAACCATTGTAGCTGGATTGCTCTTTTCACTGGTGACTAGTTCCCCTGCCCCACCTTGAACTCTCATGTCATGTGTTATATTGCTCTCATGTACAATACTGTTTAGAGCAACATTATCCTGCACTGTATCTTTTACTGCGTTTTGCTCAAATTTTGTTAATGATATCATTGCACTGCTCTGGACTATTTCATTGGCAATATATTACTGCAGCTAACTAAAACATCAGTAAACATTTGAAGTGCATTAAAACATGCAGCTTCATAACAGAAAAACTAGAACTTAAAATGCTTGCCTAACAAGGATTCATTTATCAACCTACCCATTTCATTTTCAGGTGAAATTACTTGGTAGTCTCTGTATGTAGTACCTCACAAACTGTATGATAAATATATGGTAACTCTCCTGACATAGCTAAGGCCTAACTTGCCAGTAACTGGGTCTGAGATGGTTACATTACAAGCCTGCAGTAATTCTAAGAAATTTGCAGTCACTTCACAGTGCTTTGTTTGCATTCCAGTACGTGGAAAGCTGGCATTTTTCATTGAAAGTTTATCAGTACTATCACTGTGCTTCTGAAAGATGATAGAAATCCTTCCTGTCATCTCATATTACTCACAAGGACATTGTACTTCTCAGCACAAAAAGATGCAAGTTAACAGGACTATGAGAAATCTGTTAATCAACACTTGAATTGAATATTCTATAACCTTGCAAGAGTGTGCTCTTGAGTGAAGTGGATATGGTTTCTTAAGTGCTTCCTTGGAATCTAAAGTAGCTGTAAAGAAACTCAGTTTTCACATGTAACAATATAGACTTAGATCGAATTTTGTTTAAGGCAGCCTATTAAGGCTTTTTTTTTTTTTGCATTTCAAAAGAACATAGCACTGAAGGATGTTTTATACAAATGGATAATGAATGGGCAATACATTAATGTTAAATGTAATAATAGACTTGTTTACATATATGGTGGGATTTCAGAAACAAGGACTGCTTCAAACTAGACTTGTCCATTGCATTGACACAACTTTTTATTTTTTTATTTCATAATTTAATGTGTGTTAGTCCTCAGAATCATACCTCTCAACCTGAAATCATCAAAAATATGGTACAACTGGCCAAATATCTGGACATTCATTAACATAAAATGTGCATACATAATTATGTGACCCCACCCACACCACTGGAATCAGGGGATACCAACATTCAAAACAAAAACTGAACAGACAAAAATATAACCAGAATAATAGTATTTACTTATATTAACATTTGAACTTGTATCAGACTTTGAAATATAAAACCAAACTGTTATTTTCTTTTATAAAAATAAAATTAACTGCTACACTAATATTAAATAAAAACGCAAAATTTTAACTAATTATCCAGCATCCTACCTATCCAGTACTAACAAAACAGTTTACACAGTTATGTTTCCAGTCAGTTTATGGTTATTGCAATACAGTGAACAAAAACTCCTGTCTGTCTACAAACATAGCAAATCTCCTGGACATTATTTGTACTCATACAAGGTTGCTATGGCCTGAACTCCTTACCTTTATACATCAGGTGTATACCCCCTCCCTTCTTTCAAAACCACTCTGAAAGACATTCTAGCCATTACTTTTAACCTCTCAGCACACAAAATCTGGACAAAGCCAGAAATAATCGAGGGGAGGGGGTGCTGCCACATCCTGCTGCTCTAGCAACTTTCTAAGTTATAAGAGCAATATTTAAAAGTTGTCCATACTTTGGGGCCTTTGTCACTTCATTTCCTTTAGGCATTGTTCAGATTTCTTGCAAGAGGTTGGGTGTTATGGCCTAGGAGTTGGAAAAAGACTGTTTCCCTTATTAGAAATAGCCAACTGGTTCATTAGGGACAGTAAAACTCTCTTATTTCTCAGGTTTTGTATAATTTTAACCTTACATAATCTTGTGTTCATTGCAGCAGAATAGCAGTGGTGCTGAACGTGAATACATATCCCAAATAAACAACCCAAGGCCACCCTAGACTGGATTCTTGTATCAGACCCTCACAGATACTCTTAATACTCTTCCTGATGTCCTAAGTGACCATTTACCAGTCTATACACTTATAACCCATACTCAAATACCCAAACCCCACACATATAGATTAGCTAGAAATATATCTAACTTTAACCAAATAACTTTCAACAACTCCCTAAAAGCTCAGAATTGGACCTCACTTAAACATATTACCATTAGAAGAAGCTGTATTCTATTTAATAAGATCTTCATTGAAGCACTGAATACTTTAGCCCCTATCAGGTTCAAAAGAATAAAACTTAGTCAAGCTACTTGGCTGACAAAACTTACAAAACAAATTCTTCTGTCCAGAGACCAGGCCTGAAAACAGTGGCGTAAAAACAAAAACCAAGCAAGTTAAATCTATTTCAAACAACTGCACAATAAAGCTAAGGCATTAGTAAAAAATGACAACATTATTTTTTTACAACAACTATCTAATCAGAGAAACCCCTGCAAATTTTTGGAAATCAGTCAACTCACATATTAATCCTGGAACTACACAAAACCCATCACCATATCCTGACAAAGACCCAGAACAAATAGCCCACATTTTTAATACCCACTTTATAGACACCATTCTCAAACTTGTCAACAGATCCTCACCAGTAACAAGCAATCACCTAACAATTTGACAAGTAATTCAAACTCTGTTGGTGAGAATTCCAACTTGCATCCCTCACTTCACAAAGAAAATGCCAGCAATACTCAAGAAATTCCAAAGTTCTGCTTAATACTGGTACCTACCTCTCTAATATTTAAACTGCTATCTAAATTTAGACCATGCTCCCTATCTGTCGATAACCTCCTCTCTCCCTATCTGTCGATAACCTCCTCTCTGAATACCTGAAACTTGGTGCAAATGCGTTAGGTTATCCCATCAGTATTCTAATTAAAAGCTCCATCTCTGAATCCACAGTCCCTCAAATTTGAAAGAAATCCATCATAACCCCATTGCATAAGTATGGAATTACTAAAGATTTAACCAACTGCTGACCCATTTCCACTCTGTCACCATTATCTAAAATACTAGAAAAGTGTATACATACCCAACTATTAAAACATCTATCAGACAATCAATTAGCCCAAAGCCAACATAGTTTCCACCTTGCACATAGTACTATTACAGCCTTACTTTCTTTCACCAGTACCTTGAACAAAGCTTTGGACTCTGGTCTACTGACATCAGTAGTTGTATTAGATCTATCCAAAGCATTTGACACTATCACATATCCAACTAATCCAACAATTAGAAACATTAGGATGTACTGAACATATCATTACTTGGTTTACTAGCTACCTGAAAGACAACAATCTGTCAGATGGCAGAACAGTCAATCTGGTTAATAAAGTTAGGCATCCCCCAGTGCTCCATTCTTAGATCATTACATTTTAATGTATTTGCTAGAGTTAGGATAGTCTCAGTAAATTCAGTATAGTACATTTAGGTAGAATAAGGTCTGAAAATATGGAGTCAGACATGTATGCATTCAATTTCAGAGAAATAGTTTATTAGAAAGGAAAGATAAGCATGAAAAGTGCAGAAAATACAGAAATACAAAATAATGTTCTTTTCTCAAGGGAAAGATACAATCTTGCCAGCTACAGAATGTTACTTTCTCAAGGGAAAGATGTACATAGCAATGGAATGCTAGATAAAGGCACATGCAAGACCCGGCTTGGAAACCAAAGTAACCAAAGCTAAAGAGGTGTGTAACGTATTGCAGGGTATTGGTATTATTAAAATATACAGCAAATACAGTTAAGGAAGTCTATTAGCTTGACCTGACATACAGAAAAGATTAAATATCCGGCATTTTGAAAAGGAAGCTACAATACAGACATCTGAGCCTGAGTACAGAAGACAGGTCAAATAAAAACTGTTTCAGTTCACATTATGCATGACAATCAGAATATATGTGCAGAAACTTTGGATATTTTTAGGGGCACTGATATTACTAACCAGCATCCCAGCATTTCTACAGACTGTTATTGTTTATCAGCACTGTTAATGAAGACAGTATTCAGATATTGTGAACATCTAATAAAGCCTTATTAAATGAACTACAGTGTTTGAAGAATTCATTCTGGAAAATGCACAAGACTTGGCCCATAAAGGAGAGACTGGCATCTGTTCAGTATGAGTTTGGGTAACTAATAGATAAAGACTTTCGTTCCAGTCTCATTTCAGTTGTTTCCAGTTAATTCCAGTATAGTACAGTCTCAATCAATTCTTTCAATGGCGAGCCACTATGAATGCAATAAAACAGTTAAAGTAACTCCCAAAACCCCATAGCAACCTTGTATCAACAGTCAGACTACGTGTGTTCTACAGAAAAATCTACAGAATAGCAGTGTTTTGTTCAACTACATGTTCTACAAAGCAAACTACGGAACAGCAGTGTTTTTATTCCAAGCAATCTTATCAGCAATACATGTAACTGTGTTCATTCATAACACTTCAGACAGAGACAGCTGTAGTACGTAACCCTTTCATGTACAGTTTTTAGTGCAGCGGTCAGCTTACCTTCAAGGTTTCATTAACAGTTTGCAGTGACATTTTTTCCAGTCTGTCAGTAGCTACAGCAAATGTTTCATAACAGACTTTTCAGTAGCACTTCAGTGTTTTTCCATACCTAAAGACTGTGAACTCTATACACTAATGACAGCACTACAGTTTCTCATTATAGAGTAGACCTTTTGGTAAGGCAACACTAATATTCCAGATGTAAACTTCATGCAGAAAATGGACACAGCAGACAACCTCTACATACACTAATTGCAGCTGTTAAACAAATTGCACAGCACCAGTGTTTACTTCAGAAAAATGCTCAAAGAACTTCAGCAGACCAGCACTAAATCAGCAAACTTCACCAGTGTTCCTTCAAAACATAAAAGACATTAGCCAGTTAAGAGCTATGTACAAACTTAAGTTTCCAGTGTGACTTCACACAGCTAATAAGCAAGAAAAAGGTTAAAAAGCTGCAGACAACAGGGCACATTCTTCCAGAATCATAGTTATGTAAGACTTTGTATGCTATTTTTGTTAACAGCTCAGAAAAGTTTAAATTCATCAGTAAAAGTCATTTGCATACATGTTGTATAAACATGTCCAGTAATACTTCTACTGTTAGGACATCAGTCAATGTTTGGTTTAAAGTTAAAAACTAGGTAAAGCAGTCTAGAAACTGTGTTTCAGAAATGCTCTTTTAAAGTTAAAGGTTATTAGTTCAGGAATGTTAAATATTTCTAAACACAAAAGGATTAATTCACAGAAGCAGGCTACAGCAAAGCATTTGCATAATGAGTCAGCTTCTATCAGTACAGTTTCAGATGTAAATAAATTATTGTGTAAATGCTAGAGCACATGTAATTCAACATACAGAGTTAAGTTGCAGTACAGTTTCAAATACAAATGTTCTGAATGTAATAAATTGTTGTTTACATGTAATTCAAAATACAAAATTAAGTTGCAGTATTAAACATACAGATGTCAACACAGTCAACATGCATAACACGCAGGCAATGTCTCAAGTTCACATTACTTCACCTAGTTTCTTATTTTCAGAAACAAGTGCAAATATTGCACTGGAGAGGGGGATAAAAGGGATCAGAGTGCAGATTTTGGTAAAGTAAATTCCAGCATAAATGAAAAACAGACTTCAGCACAATGTAAAATTGCTACTAATTCAGAGCAAAATAAAGAAAAAAATGTATTCCATACCTGTCTGTTAAGGGTGGGCAGTCCAGCATCAAACCAGAACATTTATCTGTCATTGTTTAAGGTTAAATGAAATGACAATATTTCAGTGTTGACAGGAAAATTATGGAATAATGTACTGATTAATACAGACAAGTCAACTTCAGTTATAAATAGACCTTTATTAGAAGACAATAATGCAGTCTTGTTAGGATTTAAAGGGTCAAAGATTGCAGCAGCTAACAGTTCAGTGTGTAACAGCTCTGTACTTGGTATGAACATGTCATCAAAGTAGTATATTGTAGACTTCAGTAACAAGATTGTATTAAAAAATAAAAATGCTACAGAATATACATTAGTGCACACAGTTAACAATTGTAAGAATTTGCATGCAGTAGTTTGTGCAAATGCATATATTTTAAAGAATTGATTATGACAGGAACATGCAGATTTATGGGTTAAAGATAAAATAAATGCCAGTTCAGCTGACAGCGAAAGTTGGGAGGGCGGCCTAATGGTTAAGGTGTTTGCCTTACAAACACAAAGTGCAGGGTTTGAGTCTCACAAGGGATAATTGGCTAGGCTTACAATGGCTCGCAAGGGTGATTAGCCTAGTACTAACCTATGAACCTAAGAAAGACATATTGGGTGTGGCCAGTTTAAAAAAAAAAAAAAAAAAGGGTAAATGTATGCATTTATGTTGTGTAGGGTATATCAGAAATGACAGTCAAGTTAATTCTCAGAATAAAGGGTTTACAGATTTGGCAAATTAATTTTTTTTTTGTTGTTTTTTTAGCAGTTATTAGTTAAGAGCTTTGTATTAAAGTGTTGCAATGCATAAATCATATCTTAGTACCAATGCATAAATTATACTTTAATACAGACTGAGACAAAATTCACAAATATTAAATAATGCTGTTAGTTTACAGAATGTAAAGTCAAGTGCTACATTGTAAAAGTGACACTGCAGTCAAGAGTTCAAATCCTATGCATAAAAACAGTACATCATAAATATTATGTGTTAATAAAGCCACATGTTCAGCTCTTATGTTATGACTTCCAGAATCAGATCAGTTTAAAACTGGTAATAAATGTATTTATGTAATCAGTTTAAGATTGTATATATTTCATACAGAAATTGCAGTTCACCAAGCACAACAGATCATATTACAGCCAGCTTAGCAAACTGAATTAAGGACAGTATTTTATGCCATAAGGCAGTATGGTGAAGATCAATTTACTACAGTCACAGTTTTTACTATTTATCCAAGAAAATTGTTGACAGTAATGATAAATTCTTGCAGCACTCAGTAGTACTGAAAAGTTAAATGATGTTAGCTAAAGAAACAGTTATGGTGGGACACTGGGTGGAGTTTCACTCACAGAACAGTATGTTAAAATCTAAGTGTCATGAGCGTAAATGTAAAAAGTTCAACAGTTAAGATTAATTTTATATAGGTGCAAAAATGCACTGTGTTAAATTGCTACTTTAGTTTCCTTTAAGGTTATCAGTTTTCTTTCAGACTTGCAAAAGTTTATTAGCAGCAAATGTTTATTTCATGCAGAAAAAATTAAATAAGGTCAGGGCAACAAGTAGTGCTATCAATTTATAATTGTTAAAGATGCAAATGTTATTTTAAGGACCTGATACTAAATACAGTCAAGAACTTTAGCCACTCAGCCTTGCACAAGAAATGGAAAGAAGAGGTTTAAAAGGCCTAATTATAAAAAGGAAACTTCAGCATTAAAGCAGGCCTTCCTTTACCTCATCAGTGACTGGGACAGTGCAGAGTAAAATTTGGCAAGATCTGTGGTGCAAAAGTTGATTGTATATGTTTATTTTATTATTTATTTATTATTTATTTTACATTTGTTGACCGGGATAGTCCAACTGTATACATGCCCATTTTCAGCAGAGGCCCAGGGAGAAAAGCTCCAAGGTAGAACATACAGTAAAAATCACAAAATGATTACAAGTTACACACAGTTTACAGGCTCCAATTTAGCAAGCAGGTAATATAATCATACATTTTTAAAACGGTGTTGACAAATTGACTAAGCAATGTAACATGATTACAGACTATAGAGGAGGATCTAGTTTGGTTTTGAACAAGGACATAGCCAGTGAGTTTTAAAGTATAGCTTGAGGCTTTTTTGAACTGAGTAATAGATGGTTAAAGAGTAGTATCAGCAGGAAGAGAGTTCCAAGTTTTGCCAACAGAGTTAGCAAACAGAGAGTCCCCAGCAGAGTTGTTGATTTTGCATGTTTGATCCAGTAGTTTATTAGAAGAGCAAAGTGACCTCAGGTTGCTTTAAGGGTTGATGATATTTTTAAGTGCAGGTGTATTATCATGGTGGTTGAGAACTTTAGGGGCAATTATAAGCTGGTTGTACTGAAGTAGGCTAGACCATTCTAGCCACCCCAGAAGATTTAGTTTGTGACAGTGGTGGGTCCTATAGGCCTTGCCTGTTACAAATCTAGCAATATGGTTATAACAGCTGGAGAATTTGCTAAGAGTGGATTTGTTCAAATTAGTGAGTAGAGGGGAGGCCTAGAGAAGAGTGGAGAGTAGATGGGAACTAGCAATAGCAGTCCTAGCAAATGGAGTAAGGAAAGGTTTGATCTTGTAGAGGGAGCCAAGTTTTTTGTTAATGGTTTTGATAGTTGATTGACATGGATATCAAATTTGAGGGTGTTGTCTATTATAGGTTCATAGGTAGGTTCATAGGTAGGTACTAGGCTATTGGCCCTGGGGCCTATACAAGCCCAGCCAAAAAGGTACCCTGGCTTTTGCCACCCAAGAAAATTATTTTCCTGTGCCACTGTCGAGCAGAGCCACAGAGGTGATCCCTGGGGTGAATTTCGTATTTCCCATCCAATTATCAAGATTTTTCTTGAAGAGTGCTAATGAGGAGCTTTGTTTGATATAGGTAGGTAGTTTGTTCCAGAGTATGGGAAGTCTCTGGGACAGGAATCTATCCCTCTGGCATGTTCTGCTTATTGTGGTGACAAAGTTTAGGTCCCTAGAGCTTGTAGCTCAGAGGGATTGGGATTTCTTTAAGTGGAGCATGTCCAACAGCTCCGGGTTTGACATAGCTTTGTATGTTAGGCAGAGATCACTTCTCAGTAGGCAATATGTGACTGAGTAAAGCTGGAGTTTTTTGAGACTGTCTGCGTAGGGCATCTGTTTGAGGCTGGCAATCCTCTTTGTGAGGTATTTCTGCGGCCTTTCCAGTTGTTATAGATGTCTTGTGAGGTACATACCAAAAGGGGCATTATACTCTATAATGGGTCTAATGAGTGCTGAGTAGAGAGGAACAATGACCTCTTTTTTTTCTGGATGAGAAACCTTTTGTGGTGAGGTGTGCCAAGTAGAAGGATTTCCTGACTACTGTGGCAATGTGATTATCAAAGGAGAGACTACTGTCCACCTGTGTCCCAAGGTCTCTTATCACATTTTCAGTGGTAAGTATACTACCGACTATGTTGTAGTTCATGGGTACAGAGTTTTTACCAAAGGGGATGACAATGCACTTTTTGGCATTGAGCTTGAGGCCATGGCTTTGACACCAGGCATCTGTCTCAGTGAGGCCCTTTTGTAGGATGTCTACATCGTTAGGAGTTTCAGTTATGGCTTCTAGTTTGCAGTCATCTGCAAACTTCATTAGCCAAAGACCTTCTGTGTTAGCCTGTACTTCAGAGAAGTAGATACCAAACAGGAGAGGACCCAGGACTGAACCATGTGGTACCCCACTTCTCACTGGTCTGAAGTCGGATTTGGAGTCTGCTACTTTCACAGTGTGGGTTCTGTCAGTGAGCCAGTTGGCAACCCATCTTGTGACATAGGGATTTATACCTAGTTTAGTGAGTTTATCTATAATTCCAGAGTGGGGGATGGTGTCGAAAGCCTTGGCAAGATCTAGATAGGCTGTGTGAACCACCTTACCCTTGTCTACAGCTTTGGTGACCTGCTTCAAAGAAGTCTATCAGGTTTAGGAGACATGATCTGCCTTTTACAAACCCACACTGGGTGGGGTCCAGAGTTTGCAGATTATCAATGTCTTTGTTTATAAGTTCCATGATGATACATTCCATGGCCTTGCAGATCAGGCTCGTCAGGCTAATGGGGCAGTAGTTCCCGGGGTCCGTGGTGGCTCCCCCCTTGTGTAGTGGGATAACTGTCGCTATGCTCCATTCAGCAGGCACAAAGCCTGAGGTGAGGCTGATTGAACATGGTACTTGGGTGGGGTGCCAGTTCGTTCTGTAGTTCATGTAGAACGCAGCCTGGGATGTTGTCTCATCCCATGGATGCTGTGTTCTTGGCTTTGGAGAGTGTGGCTTTTACCTGTGCAGCCATGATTACAGGAACTTTGCATTCTTCTGGTATAGAGATGGGCTCTTTAGGGGGTGAGAGGGGGGTAAAGTTAGCACTGAACCTATCTGCCAGGATGTTGGCAATATCAGTTGGGTCTGTATATTTAGTGCCATTGTGCTGTAACTCAGAGCAGATCTGAGTGTTGCCATTGAGATTCTTGACATAGCTTTAGAATGTTTGTGGTTGTCTTTAGAATCAGTGGCGATTTTGTTTTCATAACTAGCTTTGGAGGATTTTATCAGGGATTGCAGCTTCTTACTGAGGCTTACCAGGGAGTTCCTCCACTCGTGGGATTTTACTCTCTTTTGCAACAGTTTCTTCCTTCTGTTGTACAGTTTGTTTATGGCAGGGGATCACCAGATTGGCTTCCTTTTTTGGAGGATAGCATCTTGGTTCTGTTTGGAATAGCACGATCCATGCACTCATGTAAGTGCATATAAAGTGCAATTGTGTAGGATTCAGTAGTCGTAACTGCATTGTCCATCTGCATGGGTGTCATCTGTAAAGGTGGTCTGGTGGGGGTTGTCCACCTTGTGCTTGATAATGTATGTAAGTAAGAGGTCACTTAGGTCATCTGGGAGGGTCCCTGACTTGCATATACAGGGGTGGCTGTTAATAAGTATCCAATCTAGGATAATGTCTTTGTTATTGGGTTTGCCTATCCTGGTGGGGGAGGATATGAGCTGAGTAAAACCGTGTAGGTTGACATGAGTTTTAGGAGATTCCGAGGAACAAGTGTTCCAAGCACCATAGTTTCTTGAGGGTAGGTACTGGATAACCAGTGGAGGATGTCCTCTAGGGTGTTTATTACCTGGGGGAATGTAAACACAGACCAATGTTTATGCATTTATTGTTAATCTATAGTTTGGTAATAAGAATTTCTGCATTATTAAACTGGGGTGGTTGTAGGGAGACCGTAGTAACATCTAGTGTATTTTTATAAAGTACAGCTACCCCACCACCCTTCTAGTAGTACAATCTAATCTAAGTACGTTGTACCCTGATGGTATTACCTCATTGTCTTTAGTTACTGGTTTTAGCAAAGTTTCCGTAAGACATAATACATCAGGGGAGAAAGCTGCTAAGAGGGCATGCAGATTATGGACCTTATAGTTTATGCTTCTGGTATTTAGTTGGCAGGTCAGGAGAGACTTAAGGGGCCTATTAGCCAGTGTTATTAGAATATGGTTATGTTAGAAGAGTGTTATGTTAGAAGATAGAAGATGTTATATGTGTTTCAGTTATTTATTCAATGTTTGTTTAAAGTTAAAATGTGTGAGTTAAAGCAAGTATGTATGTTTCAATTATATAACAGTGCTAGTTTCAGTTTGTTTTTATCTATGTTCAGGCAAAAAAGATATTAATAGTTTAGCCTCCAGAATATAACAGTAACAGATTTCGGTTCATCTGTGTTCAGGTAACACTGTCAAAATGTTCTCATGTTTTCAGACAATTGTGCAACAGTACTAGTTTTCAGTTTATATATGTTCAGCCAACACTGATAGGAAAAGGTACTAATAGCTTAGTTTTCAGAATATAACATGTAACGGTTTTCAGTTATGCTTGTATCTGTGTTCAATTAACACTAGAAAAATATTTTCTTTTAGTATTAGTTTAGTTTCCAGTATATACACAGCTATTTTTTTTTTCAATAATATTTTTTATGGTTTTCTTTTTTCATTCCAAAACATTCACAAGAAAAAACACAGGTGTTGTTCATACAGTATTCAAAGCAGTATTCTTAAAACATATTTACATTATTTACATGAATGCTTCCATATTCTCTCTTAAAAGTAAATGATGAGGTTGTTTTCTCCAGGGTTATACACAGCTATTTTTAAATGTTCACGCTATTGTAAATTTTAGGCAAGATTCAAAATATGACATTTATACTCAGTTGTGTTCAGTATAATACATTTCAGTCAAATTTCAGAATATAAGTATAATATTCAGTTACTTCACATTATTCTGTCATTAAAAAGTAGATAAAAAACACAAGTGAACCAAGCACAACGACTACTGCAGTTCAATCTCCACAAAGGCAAAACTCAG
The DNA here is from genome assembly GCF_019279795.1 of Protopterus annectens. NCBI lineage: Eukaryota > Metazoa > Chordata > Ceratodontiformes > Protopteridae > Protopterus > Protopterus annectens. The sequence continues at coordinate 152,766,596 of NC_056725.1, read as the reverse complement.
TCCTGGATAAAATAGCTCCTTCTTTATTCCAAAAATATAAATTGTGAAATGAGCGCTTTCACGTATCCAAGATACGCTTCATCAGATTTCAACATACATAGTAGCAGCTCAGTTTTTATAGTGTGAACATTCATCTAATTGAAACAATTAAGACAATTAAAATACTAATTGAAAACAGCCATCTCTTTTAACTAGCATGGCTAAATGTTAAAGTTACAAACCCCTATACACAATTGGGTATATTGTGAACCAGTTAATGTATAGTATAAACCAAAAAGAAAAAGAAATGGAAAAATAATAAAAATAAAATAAAATAAAATAAAAAGTATAGTAAGCAGAAACATCTGTCAATATACAACGGACATTGTCCAGCTATGTATTTAGAAATAAAAACAGCTCAGTGCCTTCCTATATTTCTACCAGTCATTAATATTAAATGACTCATTAGCTACCTCATAATAATAAAATATCATAACTACAAATACAAATATACACATATCATAACTACCTATATAAATAACTAAATAAATACATATATGTACCTAAATGCTAGAATACAGGGTATCTATAGCTCTATATATATAGCAATCCAATATAACATACAGATCCTACATATATCTACATATAGTATATGAATACCAGCATATATGCATATATTCAGCCTATTAAAGTGCATAGTGCATATTTTCATTCCCACCTACCTATAGATTAAATCATTAGATATGTAAACAATTTATCATAAACATATAAGATATCTAATATATAGGTGCTACATTATAATATATCTGTCACCCTAAATGCTTAATAATTCAATATGTCCTATATATTATATACATATTGGCAAAAATATATATATATATATGCATAACGCCATAGATGCGTGTATACTAATAATAATACTAACTAATAAAGTGCATCGTGCATGTATTCATTCCTGACTGGCTATGTGGCAAAATATTAACTTGCCAACCTCTTGTCATATACCCTTAAAGTGCCTCGTGTTTATCTTATATAGATAAATAATATATATACCTCAATTCAACATTTCATAAAATATTGAACCATAATATAACTAAAAACTACCTACCATATAAACATTAGTATAAATATATAAAGTGCAACGTGCCTATCTTCTATATACACATTAACCATTGTATATCATATGTAAATTCTTCATAAAAATCAAAGGTCATAAAGACCTTTGGTAGCAAACCACATGAAATGTGAATAAAAACCATACACAGATATTATATCACCCAAACATAAGTACTAGTTATTGTCTACTTAAAGTGTTGAAGCTATGTATAAAAAAGTATCCAACATTGTTACTAGTACTATGTACTATCTGTATACTTCTACATTATGATGTCATATAAATCAACATACCACATAATGTAACAATCAATATATGTACAGAAATAAAAATGAAAATGCAAAAATATATATAAAATATGCATATAAAGATATATTTAACCATATCTAAATACATAATCTAACAACTGCATATAATATTAATATCTAATTGATATTATTCTGTCATTAGTTTTAAGGGTAAAGTAACAGAATTACATTATTAAGTCATTAGTTAAGGGTAAAGTGACACAATTGTTTGTAACAGGCTTATTACTTCATGCATTTCTACTACATCATCCTTCACATTATTCAAGTGACAGAATTATTTATTACAGGCTTATTAAAATTAAGCCATCTAAAGAATAGGTAGCAATAGTCATTCAATATACTCAAGGCATAACAGGGCAGGATTAATGTATTAATTAATTTACAGATTACAATGCACTTCACATAATTATTGTACAGTAGTCAGAAAGTTAAAAAGACACTAACAGAAAATGCAAAGGTATAAACCTAAAATACAGAAAGCATATGTTTTAGTAAACTGTTATAACTCATAAATGTTCATAGAATATCTCACACAAATTTAGGAGGCAGACGTATTACAGCACATAAAAGTTAAAAAAAGGTAAGTAGCATTATTTGCAAATCTAGATGATGATTTATAGACACAATTATAAAGTTATTTTTTTTAGTGTTGATTTCAATTAGTCTTCAAAACAGTAAAATGTTTAAAGATTTAAATGTATGAACAACAGGGAAAGGTTTCATTTACTATAAGAGAGAGGCATCATGGTACACTAAGGTAAAATATAGACAATAGACAGTGTAATTTTACCATTACAGCATACAGAGATAGGGAAGAAAAATAGGCAGGGGTAACGGTTTGTACTCTGTCTAACTTAAATGACGATTCACAAAGACAGGTTAAGGATGTGTATGGCATTTTCTAATCAGCTTTAAAAGCCACAGAATTAAAAGACACTCATTTTCAGAATAATGTGCAGGTTTTGGCTATATCATTCGTACATCAGAACTTAGACTTAAAGACTGTACAGACTATGAATCTAGGTAATCAAAAAGTTAACAGACTTCAAGCCTAGTGGTCAAAATTAAAATTACAAGTTTATTTACCAAATAACATTTATTTTCAGATTACGAGTCAAGTAGCATAAAGCTGTGTTTAGTAGTTAGCAATACAGATGTAAAGTAACTACAAAAGTAGGACCCTGTAAATTTTCATCCGGGACCTCAGGGTGAGCTGTTAGAGTTAAGGTATTCTCAATAGGTTCACTGTAGTACATGTAGGTAGAATAAGGCCTGAAAATATGGAGTCAGACATGTATGCATTCAGTTTCAGAGACAGTTTTAGAAAGGAAAGATGAGCATGAAATGTGCAAAAAATACAGAAATACAGAATGTTCTTTTCTCAAGGGAAAGATACAATCTTGCTAGCTACAGAATGTTGGAAGCATAAAAGCCACTAAAAACAAACAGAGTCATGTCCTAAGGTAGTGAAAAATTGTTTAAGCAAATAAAAGTGCAATAAAACGGCTTTTCGTCCCTTCAAATATGAGGACTTCATCAGATAAAATAATAATATAAAACCACATTTAATTAGTATTTACTTCTAAACATGTGAGTAATGTAAAACATCCTACTGGTTAAACTGTTAGTCCTTTATACCCCACCTCCAGCTTATGTTTACCATTATTTTTATGCTAGGTTTAAATCATCACAAATAACATATAACATAAATATGAGTATAAGTAAAAACATTGTGAGTCGATATATCCCTTTTCATTCATCTTAACAGACTTTTCAATTTTAAAATACATAAAATGGATGTTAAGTCATTCAATCCAGGATAATGGCAAGCAACCCGTAATTGCCATAACAACTCTGTCCTTTCTAGAAGTAGTGAAGATGGACCCCCCCTCCCATCTGGATAGACTTGGTCTAGCCCTCTAAATCAAGAAAACATGCCTGTATTTTACATTTATTTATACAGTTGATAGAATTATGTATCAAATTCTATCTGACTAGGCTAGCAGCCTTCGCCCATCTCTCCCCAATCGTCACAGTAACTGTTTGTTTTTAGTGGCTTTCAAGTTTCCAAGATTGGTCGTTCATTTTATCAGTTAGTCAGGCTACAGAATGTTCCTTAATGGAATGCTAGATAAAGCACATACAAGTCTAGGCTTGGAAACCAAGGTAACCAAGGCTGAAGAGGCATGTGAAGCATTACAGGGTTTTGGTATTATTAAAATATACTGCAGATACAGTTAGGGAAGTCAGTCTGTTAGTTCGACCTGACATACAGAAAAGATTAAATATCTGGCATTTTGAAAAGTCAGCTACAATACAGACAGTAGAACCCGAGTACAGAAGACAGGTCAAATAAAGACTGTTTCGGTTTACATTATTCAGGCAATTAGAATATATGTGCAGAAATTTTGGAAATATTTAGCAGCACTGTTATTACTAACCAGCATCCCAGCATTTCTACAGACTGTTATTGTATATCAGCACCGTTTTTGAAGACTGTGTTCGGATCTTGTAAACATCTAATAAAGCCTTATTAAATGAACTACAGTGTTTGAAGAATTCATTCTGGAAAGTACACAAGATTTGACCCATAAAGGAGAGACTGTAGCACTGTTCAGCATGAGTTTGGGTAATTAACAGATAAAGACTTTCATTCCAGGCTCATTTCAGTTGTTTCTAGTTAATTCCAGTATAGTACAGTCTCATTCAATTCTAAATAACCTCCATACTGCCTGCCTACATAGTTCCTCTCAATCAGTATGCTGATGATTCTACTGTCAATATTCTCGGCCAGCAACTTCCCAGATCTCCTCAAGATTAACACAAAACACCTTTTCAAACATAGAAACATGGCTAAACAAAGCTCAATTACTACTTAATCCAAAAAAATCCACATTTCTAATATTCTCTTCCAAACCATCACCACAAGAGTTCAAAATCTACTCCCTAAATAATATAGAAACTGAAGTAGTGAAAACAGCTAAACTTCTGGGCATCACTGTACATGATAAACTGTCATTCGATCAACACATTCTTAACCCAGTCAAAAAAACACACTCAAAACTAGGTAAACTATATAGACATAAACTGTACATGGATAAGCCCACAAGAATAAAATTGGCACATTACCTCCTACTTCCCTCACTTTTCTATGGTTCCCACATCTTTACCAACCTTCACGGATCCTTAAGCAATAAACTACAATCATGCTGTCATAAAATTGCCAAATTTGCTTCTGGACTGCAAAACAGTACTCACCACTGTCATGCCATTAAAGAATTAAAATGGTTGGAATTCCCACATTGCCTCCAATACACTCAACTAACTCTTGCTCATGAATTAATATACTATCCAAATAACTACCTATCACTACATTCTATTGTTCAATCCTATATCCCAACCCAAAATCTTAGTTCTACTAATAAGCTTACAATACACAAGCCCAATAAGAGAGCTGGACAAAGCTTATACTCTTACTCCATAGCAAAGCTATAGAATGCCCTATCCCCATCCATAACACAAACTGAGTCTATGAAAACCTTCAAAGTCTCCCTAAAAAATCACTTTTTTAATAATCACATCTGTTCTTGTGATCAGAACTTCATACCACCATAAACCAACACCAGTGAGTTTACTGACTAGAAAACCCCTTTTTTAGATAAACTGAAATGCTAGTAAACCACCTTTACTTCTATGACTTTCTCTTAAAGTATATTAATCAATATTTCATCCTTAAGAAACTTCCACAAGGTAAAGGTATAATCTCCTTCATACTGTACAGAATATGCTGACATGCTTGTTTATATTGAATGTCCTCAACAAGTTATCCATTTATATACTGTGCAAGTTCTACTGTCATTTATTTTCACTGCATAATGACATTGTACTCTGCATATTTATATCACTGAGAAATGCTATTTATATTTGTGTGGTTCTTATTGCTGTAAATCTTATCCTGTTGTATAATAATTTTTGTTTAGTTTGCTGTAGTAATTTTTAATTTGTTACTGGAGCTTTTCTCCCTGGGCCTCCACTGAAAATGAGTTATTCTGACCCAGTGGACTTTCCTGGTCAACAAATGTCAATAAATAAATATACAGATCTGAAGTAGGATATTCATTTGTCTGCAACCTGTGGGTTATGGATCCGATATCGGATCCGAACCGGCATGGTTTTCCAGCTATGGATCCAAGCTCTCAGCTCCTCCCCTCACCCATAATGCCCTGCTCTACCCTCATGACCCCAGATCTCGTTTGCCGCGCTGGTGACTGGATTGGTATCTATAGCTCTCAGCTAAGTGCTAGTTTTATATCTGTTAAGTCAGAAAATTTGAAGTTTTTTGTACTTTTTTGTGTGAAAGTTTAGGTTTCCCTCTTTGATAGTTTTATTTAGAGTTAAATTAAGTATTTTTTCCCTCCCTCGCTGTTGGCGTAGTGTGTGTGTGTTGGGCCTGTGTGTCTGTATTACTTTTAGTTACTTTTAATTAGTAGCTGTATAGATTTGGATGGCTGATCAGCCCAAATCTGTATTTTCTAAATGCGAGTGTGGCCATAAGCTCTCCCGGCTGATGGCCACACTGGTGTGTTATGCCTGGGGTTGAACACCTCACATCTGGATGCTCCATTTGTGCAGGGTTCAACCCCAGGGCACTGAGGAGCGGAGGTCCAAGCTTGTCTTGGCGGGCCTTTACCGCCAGACTCTGCTCCGCCTCTGCTCCTTCGGGAGTAACCGTGGTTTCGGTTATTCCCTCCGTGGCACCCCTCCTGCTCCTGGGACTCAACCTCCCGTTTCTGGAGAGGAGAGGATGCTAGGAAAGGACCGGAGGAGAAGCACCACAAGCGGCGGGCCGAGACCTCTGTTCCCGCCAGCCAAGCGGGCTTCTCCCCCGGCTCCGTTGTCGGCTCGGTCTCCTCCTTCTCGGCTCCGGTCCCCTGTGTGCTTTTCACCGGGTCCTGAGGAGGAGGAGACCCGATCTCCGTCGAGGCTATCGAGGAGGCACTCCAGGCCTACCTCGGTAGCCTCGTCGAGATCCACATATAGCCTTTCTGATGCTGATCTGGACCGGATGATGAGAAGATTCATCCAGGCCCAGATGCAGATGGGAGTGCTCTTGCCTCCCCCCCCTCTGGGGGGGAGCTCAACACCCTTTTTTAAGCCTATTGCTCCTTCTCCGACCCGCTATCCGGGTTCGGAGCAGCTGGAGCCGAGCAGCTTCGGAGCCGGGGGTGGGTCGGCGCCGATAGTACTTGGTACTTCGGATCCGACCCTGCCCTCGAGTGCGTCGGATCCGACCTCTCGGAGCCTGGATCCGAGCCTCGGATCCGGGGGGATCAGTGCTCCTTCGGCGCCGTCTGTGTCGGAGCGCACTGTCCCTTCGGATCCGAGCGCTCCGGCGCCGGCTCCGATCCACTCTTCGGATCCGAGGGGGAGCCGATTGTCGGATCCTTTGGTCGAGGTCGGCTCCCCTTCGGCGTTTGATGTAGTGGAGAGGGCCCTGTTGAGGGTCTCCGGACCCCCGGCACTTGTTCCGGCTCCGTCCCGCGCTCCCTCTGCACTGGGCCAGGCTTCCACCATCCGGCCCCTGGGACAGCCCGCTTCTGTGCCCCAAGTTGCTCCTATGGAACAAATTGCTGCTTGTGAGGACTCCTCTGACAGCCCCCAGAGGATGTCCCTCGCAAGCATACGTGCAAAAGGAGGCACATTGACTCCCCTGAGTCTCTCACAGAAGACACGGACTTGGAGGAAGGGGAAGGCTCCCCACGGTCACCCCCCGAGGATGTCTCATTTGGAGACATAATGGAAATGCTCCGTATAAGGGGGGGGTGGTCTGCCCCCAAGTCTTCCTCGGACGAGTCCGTGTTCTTGGAGGCATTTGAAGCGGGCCCGTCTACCTCTTGGGTGTCCCCTGCCGACCCCTGGTGGACCTTATTACCACCAGGGCGTGGAAGGAACCGGACACCGTGGAGCCAATTCCCAAGAGGCCAGATAGGATCCTTAGCCCACCGTCCGACCGGGCCCATTGGAGTAAGGGGCCTCCGGTAGATGCCATGTTGACGGCGGCCACCAAGAGGAACTGGCTCAGGAGAGTCCCTCAGTCCACCCCATGAGCAAGGAGTCTCGGATGATGGACCGCTTGGGGAAGCGGATGTTTAGTTCAGCGACCTTCTCGGTAAGGGCGCTGAACTACTTGGCACATGTCATTAGGATGCAGCGAGATCTTATTAAAGAATACGCTGCATCCCCCCCAGAGTCCATTTCGGAGGAGGACAGGGTTCTGCACTCCACCCGTATGGCCACTCTTAGGTCAGTTACTAATACTTCTATGCGGCTACTCTCCCATGCAACGGAAGGCGCCGCTAGAGCTGCGGGGACAGGACTAGTCACTAGACGTCAGGCCTGGCTCCGTCACTGCGATTTTTCTGAGCCCTTCAAAGCGTCATTTGCGAACGCCCCCTTTGATGGTTCTGCTCTGTTTGGCAAAACCGTTCGCGAGACGTTGACCCAGAGCGAGAAGGACGGGAAGACGCTGTCTGCCGTCGGAATCCGCTTCTCTGCACCCCAGAGGCCCTACTCTAGGAACCAAAAGGGTCAGAAGAAGATGTGGTTCCGGAAGTCGCAGCAGTCCCAGCCTGCTCCGGACAACCAGTCCTTCCGTGGCAGAGGAGGACAGGGAGGACGCCGCCCTAGAGGCAGAGGGGCTCCCAGAAACTTCGGGTCCAGGGAACCTTTCTCTGAACGGCCCGCGCAGCAACCCTGAGGGGTTGCCCGACTGCTCCACTCTGGAGGCAGTCGGGGGACGTTTTTCGTGGCACCTAGCGGCATGGGAGTCCATAACATCGGACCGCTGGGTTCTCCAGATCATATCCAGAGGATATCGCATCCCTTTCCTTCACCTTCCAAAGTTGAAATCCCTCCCAGACGTCCCACCCGGTCAACGGGAGGCCGCTTTGGCAGAAATTGGCCATCTGCTAAAGAAAAGAGCCATCCAGCCCGTCCCCCCAGACCAGATCGGATCAGGGTTCTACTCCAGATTCTTTTTAGTGCCAAAGAAGACGGGGAACTAAGACCAATCCTAGACCTCTCTCTCTTGAATCTGGCAGTCCCCAAAGAAAAATTCGAATGGTCACTCTGCAATCTATTCTCCCCCTTCTGGGAGAAAATCACTGGATGTGCTCGATAGACCTCAAGGACGCGTACTACCACATCCTGATGGACAGGCGCTCCAGGAGGTTTCTCCGCTTCCGGCTGGGAGCCAGTCACTACCAGTTCCGGGTCCTTCCCTTTGGTCTCACCACAGCCCCAGGGTGTTCACCAAAGTATTAGCAGTGGTAGCGGCCCACCTGAGGCTTCAGGGGGTGCAGGTCTTTCCCTACCTGGATGACTGGCTTCTTACCGCCCCAACAAGGCATCTACTCTTATTGGCGAGACTCCTTTCTCCATCTTGCTCCTTTTCTGGGCATCACAATAAATACAAAGAAATCCAACCTGGCGCCCACACAGCTCTTAGATTTTATAGGGGCCAGGTTAGACACAAGGAGTTTACGAGCCTTCCTCACTGCGGACAGAGTTCAAAATCTGCAGCTCCAGGTGCGGGCCATTCTCCACTCAAGTTCTGTTCCGGCGGAGTTGGTCCTGAGGGCTCTTGGGTCCATGGCATCAGCTATAGCACTTCTTCCTCTTGCCAGGCTCAATATGCGCATTCTACAGTGGACGCTCTTAGTACAGTGGTCATACCTTGCTCTTGCCTTGCTTCATCCCATAGCGATGAGCAAGGCTTGCAAGCGGTCCCTCTTGTGGTGGCTCCACTCCCGGATCTCCACAGAGGCCGCCCATTTTGTGCTTCTCCCCCTCTCGCCACGGTGACCACGGACGCCTCCCGCCTCGGGTGGGGGGGCACTTTGCGGGCCGGACCGTCCAAGGCACGTGGGACGATTCAGAGACCTTACTGCATATCAATGTTCTAGAGATGAGAGCAGTGCTCTTAGCGTTGCTAGCACTTCAGGACTTTCTTCCCTTGGGAACAATTGCGATTCAATCGGACAACATGTCTGTTGTCTGGTACATCAACAAGCAAGGGGAAACAAGGTCTTACCCTCTTTGTCGAGAAGCCATGAGAGTTTGGGAATGGGCAGTCTCCACCAACCGCTTTCTAATAGCAACGCACATTCTGGGTCGGTCCAACATCCTAGCGGACAAGCTCAGTCGCACCATTCTGACCCCTTACGAGTGGTCTCTCAATTGTCAAGTAGCGGAATGCATATTCGCACGGTGGGGAACCCCTTCATGCGATCTTTTTGCCTCTCCCTCAAACACCAAGTGCGACAGTTTTTTCGCTCTGATACCTCCTCCCGGAGGTACCCCAAGAGACGCTCTGGTGCATGCTTGGCCACCCGGTCTTCTGTATGCTTATCCACCCTTACCTCTGATGCTCCAAGTTCTTCAGAAAGCCTCTCGGGTGGGTTGCAGAATGATTCTCATTGCTCCGTTTTGGCCTCGACAGATCTGGTTCCCCTTCCTAAGGTCTCACTCGGTGAATCCTCCTTGGATTCTAGATCCCATCCCGGATCTGATATCCCATCCATCCTGCATTCCTCCTCCGAATCTGGACAACCTGAAGCTGACCGCTTGGCTGCTCCAGTTCCACTCTTGATTAGGACTCCCGGTATTTCGTCACCGGTTAAGGCAATTTTGGTGGCAGCTCATAAACCATCCACTAGAAAGGTTTACCGAAGCAAGTGGAAACGTTTTTCTTTGTGGGCGGAGCGGCAAGGCCTGAATCCCTTCACGGTTCCTCTTCCTTTAGTGCTTGACTTTCTAACCACTCTCTTTAACGATGGTGCCAGCAGTTCCACAGTCAAAGTACAACTGGTGGCAATTTCTCATTATCACATTGGCCACGACTCTAATCCTCTTATGTCAGCCAAATTGTGTAAAATTTTTCTTAAAGGTACTTTTCTTCTCAGGCCCCCTATAAAACAAGCAGTTCCTCCTTGGGACCTCTCTCTGGTCCTACAGGCCTTGACCGCCCCTCCTTTCGAGCCAGCGGCTATGGTGGATCTCAAATTCTTGTCCTACAAGACAGCCTTTTTGGTAGCCATTACATCGGCCAAGAGAGTTTCTGAGCTTCAAGCATTATCAGCTAAACCTCCTTACTTGGTATTTCATCCGGACCGTGTATACCTCAGGACCAACCCGTCCTTTCTTCCTAAAGTCGCTTCTGAAGCAAACATCAATCAGTCCATTAACCTTCCTGTTTTCTTCCCTAAATATGAAAACAAAGGTGAATATAAGCTACATTCATTAGATGTTCACAGGCAACTTAGAGTTTATCTGAACAGGACGGCTGGTCATAGGCAATCCGACCAGTTGTTTATTTCCTTTGCAAAATTTAATTTGGGCAAGCCAATTTCTAAAGTTTCTCTGTCCCGCTGGATTTCACAGTGCATATTATTGGCTTATCAAGCTTCAGGAAGGCCCGCACCGGAGGGTGTTCATGCCCATTCAACCCGGTCAGTATCTACCTCGGCAGCCTTCAAGGCTAGGATTCCTCTAGATGATATTTGTGCAGCAGCCACGTGGGCTTCATCTCATACTTTTATTTCCCACTATAAGTTGGATCTTGCATCTAGGGGTAGAGCATCCTTTGGCTCGCGGTGCTCGGAATATCCTTCCATGATGGCCCAAGATTCAGGTAGCTGGGGACTCTGTCCCACAGGTTGCAGACAAATGAATATCCTACTTCAGATTTAGAAGTTATGTACTCACCATAACGTTCCATCTGAGTAGGTGTATTCATTTGTCTGCAACCATCCCGCCCTCCTATCCCCCTGGCCTTTCAGTTTCCTGCATATTCTATGTTACCCTTTTCAGGGTGTTGTTGCTTTGGCAAACTCGATCTGAGGTCATGAGGGTAGAGCAGGGCATTATGTGTGAGGGGAGGAGCTGAGAGCTTGGATCCATAGCTGGAAAACCATGCCGGTTCGGATCCGATATCGGATCCATAACCCACAGGTTGCAGACAAATGAATACACCTACTCAGATGGAACGTTATGGTGAGTACATAACTTCTAATTTTATACAAGGTGGAAACGGACAGAACCCAGCTCCAAACAAATACCATTAACAGCCGGAAAAAAAATAATGCAGTAACTTGGAAATCACCAACTGTGTTCTGCAATACCGATGTGCTCAAAATGTCTTGTGTACTGTAACATAATCCCAGATTTCTGTCTGTCCAGTTAGAAAATACATTTCTCCCATATTAAGAGTTGTAAAAACATTTTCAAAAATGTTTCTAACTTAATACAGAAGAACAGTGAAAATGTACATACAAAGGTAAGAATTACAGTAACTGACATTATATCTAATAACCAAGTGTTGCCATTGCTTTGAAGCATAAATCTTTCTTAGTACAGCTGTTGATGCAAGCAGGAAGAATTTTGTTTACAAGTGTGTAGTTTGTGAATTTTTCATTCATTTAAAGTTTGAGTTACTCACGGATGTAAGTTAATGTACACTGGTGACAGTGATTTGCGAGCACAGTTCGAAGGTTGTCAAATGCATACATACTGTTAGCACCCTGCACCTCAGTACTATTAAAATGCACATTACAACCAGTATTTTCCCAGAAGAAGCTCCAACAAACATGAATGACACTTTCAGTTTATGGCCCTCCATAGCAGAACCTAGTTCATCTCCTTTCCAGACTGCAAGGCTCATATTGAAAAAGCAACTCTGCAGAATAAGCATCAAAAAGTAACTACACTTGCAACCCAGCTAACATTTGAATGAACAGAGTCACACAGATAATAAAACTTTGGAGTTGGTGGATTTATAAAAATGCATAGTTTGACTTCTACCAAACTGGTATGACCACTGCATATGAAAAAAGAACAAAACACTTAAGCAAAGTGTAGAATACAGGAGATACAGTTAACCTTTTTGCTGATACTTGCCCACCTAAGTAACCAAAATGCAAGCCCCTCTGGTGCCGCTAGTACTTTATCTCATTAACATTTCTATGCCCAAACCATGTTTGGCCACGAGCCTCCCCTTAAAACCCAAGGATCAGTTGAATGTGGTTGGACTCCTGGGTGCTCCATCACTGTATCCCAGCTGCCCACTGGCTTGCTAAGGACTACACAGACATGATTTGTGCAGCTAACACACACAAAAAAAAAAATTAGGAAAACGCCCAGCCATTATAAACATTATCCACAGGATTGCCTCTTGCCTTACTAACTCCCATAATGACATTAACCATAAGCATTTTCTTTTATTCTTTTTTTACTTACCTTGTATTCAAGTGAGCCACCAGAACCAGAGAAAATACATTTCCTCATCCTGTCAACAGAGCTGCTACTATACATTCAAACAGAAGCAGTCACAGGCAGGCAAATCCTCAATCAGTGATGTCCTCTCTCATTGGTTGGCTTTGCCGTGGCTGTAAAACAACTGCCTGAACTTTATTTTTATCTTTTTTTAATTTCCCATCCCAGTCTCCAATTCTGACAGCCAGTTAGGCACTGTCTGCACGTAATGATGTTATCCATAACTAAAGGTTAAAAAAAAAAAAAAAAATCAGAAATTAAAGGGGTCACTCAGAAATTAATGGCACACCATTATTTTGCCCTCAAAACTGGTAAATACCGAGGAATTCGGTGCTGTTGAGAGATATGCTCAGAGTCCATTTTATTTACTGCTCAAACCAAGAGCAAATATAAATCAGGAAACACACTGAATTAAAACATATATAAGAAACCAACATTCATAGGATCATTTTCAGTATTTACTTCATTCATCTCAGGGTCCTGGGGAGTCTGTCATTTGTGCCGGAACACGTCCCGAACGAAAAAGAGACAGTCACACCCCTACTGCACTCACACCTAGAGGAAATCTGAATATCTGAAGTTGAACAGCATGCTTGTCATTGGGAAGTGAGAACATGTAAACTCTGTCAGGGGGTAAATGTATTGTAGTAGAAACATAAATCAAAAGTGAGGATGTTTACAGTTGGAAATTTATAGTATGAGGCATCAGGTATTTAGTGTAAGCAATCCAGGAAGACATTAAAAGTCATAAGTAAAATAGATGCTGCGTGATAAAAAAGGTGGATAAATCTGCAGACTCCAAAATAGAAACACATAAAGGCATTAAAAAGAAATGCATACAAGCAGAAATTTCAGGTAAACTTCTTAAACATCTGCAGATGGACTCCAAGGAAAGTCTAAAATATAAACCAAAATCCAAAGTAGGATTTCAGTAATGATAGCCATGCACTTGTAATGAAAACATAAAAGGAACTTGTCAGATATAATATCTGAATGTTATTGTAGGGTTTAAGGTTTCACAGTGCAAAACCTCAATCAGCACGTCACACTTTACACATAAGAGGAACTGACTGAGGTTTTTAAGAGAGAGGCTAGAGATAAAAGCTCAGGTAATATACCAGTAGAGTTTGGCTGTTTACAGAGAAGTCTTCTAGAAAGATTTGATTTGCTTTTTAATACTGTATTAGAAACTAATGAGATCTTTGATTCTTGGACAAAGGCAGTCATAATGGCCATACCAAAAGGAGACTATTAGCTGGTTGTTGCAGTTATGATGAAATGTTTTTTGTGTGTGATATATATATATATATATATATATATATATATATAAAATCAAAGCTGAAGGAAGCTGGTGCTATTCATTTATAGCTGTATAGCTATAATACAACATTCAAGAATTTTGACTGTTGCATCTTGTATAGTACTGAACTGTACTGAATTTTGATTTCATGATTAAAAAAAATGATATTCTATGTATTGTTTGGGAAGTTTAACACAAAGATTGTGCTTTCAAAAAAAGTGTTGAAACTTGCTGTAACACCATTAAAGCATTTTTGCCCTTCCCAACACCTCACCCCCTGCTGCTTATATATACTTAACTCCAAAGGTGAAGAACAGAAATACTGCAGACTCGGCCTTTAGTATATATTTTCCTATTCACAGTTGGTTACATTGCTTTGATTGCAGTTCAGTCCTTGCAGATTCAACAGGTAGCCACTTCCAGTAGCATCTGAAAGCTGCTGTTCTCCATATACGTTATATTGAATCATCCACTATAATAACGTGTTTTGGTTTAAATTATTTTGTACCTTGTATTGTTAGCCTTTCATTACTTATAATGAAAAGGATCATGGAAAGGATCATCATGGACCTCATAAATGATATTGGGGATCTACAGACACTGGATCCTACCCAGTTCGGCTTTGTTAAGGGCGGATCCTGCCTCTTAAACCTGGTCAATTTCTTTGAAACCGTCACCAAGGCCATTGACGAGGGGAAGGTGGTCCACACAGCCTACCTGGACCTCACAAAAGCCTTCGATACAATACCCCACTCGGGCATTATAGATAAGCTCACCAGCTTAAATATAACCCCCTATGTCACTAGATGGGTTGCAAACTGGCTCAAGGACAGAACCCACATGGTTAGAATAGCTGGAGCCATGTCAGACTCCAAACCAGTTACAAGTGGCATCCCACACGGCTCAGTCCTGGGACCTCTCTTGTTCGGTATATATTTCTCGGAGGTACAGGCCAACACGGAAGGACTGTGGCTGACCAAGTTTGCAGATGACTGCAAACTGGGTGCCATAATCGACTCTCCAGCCGACACAAGCATCCTCCAAAAGGGCTTCATAGAAACAGACAACTGGTGCCAGAGCCATGGCCTCAAGCTAAACGCTAAAAAGTGTATAGTCATCCTCTTTGGCAAAAACAAAGTGCCCGCAAATTACCACATAGGTGGTAATCCATTAAGTACAGAAGAAGTAATTAGGGACCCAAGTTGATAGCAATCTCTCATTTGACAACCACGTGGCCAAAGTGGTTAGAAGAACATTTTATATAGCCCACCTAATCATGAAGGGATTCACATCTAGATCAGGGGAGGTCATCGTGCCTCTTTACTCATCCCATATCAGGCCCATAATTGAGTACAATGCCCCTTTTGGGATGTGCCTTACCAGACACCTGCAGCAACTGGAAAGACCCCAAAAGTACCTCACCAAGAGGATCAAAGGGCTCATACAGATGCCATATGCTGCACGGTTAAAGAAACTCCAGCTCTACTCAGTGGCAAACCGCTTGCTTAGAGGCGATCTGTGCCTGACGTGTATAAAGCCATGTCCAACCCGGAATTAATGGACATGCACCTCAGAAAATCCAAATCCCATCGAGCTACGCGCTCGAGAGACTTGAACCTCAGCACTGAAATAAATAGGACATGCTGGAGGGACAGATTCATAACCCAGAGGCTCCCTTCACTCTGGAATAAAATCCCAGTCCAGGTTAGGCAGAGTCCCTCATTGACTCTCTTCAAGTGGAATCTTGATGAGTGGATGGGAGATTGTAGGTTTACCCCGGGTATCACTTCTGTGTCACTGTTAGACAGAGGCACAGTATACTAACCTCGAAAAAGGGCATAGCAAAATTAATTTAAAATGGGTGGCGAAAGCCAAACACAGTCTGCCTAGGCTTATAAATGCCCTAGGGCAGATAGCCTAGTATGAACCTGTGAACCTATAAATTGAATTTCAGCGTATTAGACAGCTACAGTAATGAGAAGCTGCAACACCCCCCTTATTTCTGTAATGTTGAGCTTGCTAGCACAGCATTTTTGCTCTCACTTCATGTTTGTGTCTCTTCATTTGGATAATTTAGGTTTTTGATGATCTGAGCTCTGCATTTGTTTGATTTGATTATAAATATTAGAAGGCCAGTATAGAAGGAATAGTATTTGTTACTGAATATGTTTAAACTGGTATGTGCAAAAGTAAGGGGGGTCTTGGTGAACTGTATATTTTCTAGTATTCAAGAAAATTAAAGTGGTCAGTGAATGATTTATATATTGTGCAACCAGCTAAACTGAAATAACTGATTTCGATACCCTTCTACATAACTTTAAGTTAAGCCATTTACATAGAAACATATTGTTTCGGGTACTGATAGAGCATCAATGCATGTAGCTAGCAAACTATAACTAAGAGCTGGGCCGAAGTAGCCACAGATGCACTTATGGCTTAGTTATAGTGATCTTTTTCTGGCTGTGCCACTAAACTGCAAAATATGTGTCTCTTATTTTAGTTTCTCATTGAAGTGTAAATGTATAGGCCTCCTTTAGATATCTGGATGGTACATGTCCTTTCAAGAGTTTCTGCTGCCTTTGACTTCAAGGTATTTTATAATCTTGGTAACTTAGGAATTTAGAAAATATTTTTTCTATGAGAACATGACCTCCCCTACTCCCTTCTCAGTTAAACCTATGTATTAGGTAACTTCACAAAATATTTTTTTATGTAACTTGTTTTTTTAGCTGAAAACTGTCATGTATACAGCAAAGACAGCAAACATTTGAACATTGTAAAGGATCTTGGGAAATGTGTTTTTTATAACATTAGCCAGAACGGATTGAGCTATTAGAAACTAAGGTTTACTGAACAGGCAATGATTGGAGGTCAGAACTGAACCACAGACCCTGGAGCTGTGAGAAGGAGATCTCACCATAAGCCAGCTCAATGCATTTTTGAAACAAGCATAGTGTTTGCATGTCATCCAACAAGTAAAACCCTTTATTTCACAGGCTAGGCAAGTCATTCCAGTGGAAGCAGTTTGTCAAATGATTCAGAATGACATTTAAGTTTGATGTATTATTTGTGTAACAAAAGCAAAAGGCTTGATTACACTGATGAGTGTAGTAAAGAGCTTAAGGCTGACATAAACGTAAGAGGAAGTTTCCTGAGTGTGCAGTAAATGTGGGCAGGTATGGGCTTGTCAAGATATTTGTCATCTCTTCAATTGTTTAATTATCCCAGGTGCCAAATAAAGGTTAAATGGAAGGTGTACAGTAAGGTTCAGTTGTTCAATGCATCAGGTTTTCATATAATGCAACCAGTTTGTACAATGACTATACTTAACTGTGGTACGATCTGTGCGACCTTACTTGTACATCTTGTGGCAGAGGCTACCATGGTAAATTGGATTTATTATGGAAGGACAAGTGGTGACTGTCATTCAAAGGTGCAAAAAAAAAAAAGCTGTTCAGTGCTCAAGTCCATACCAGGCATCTTTCCACCTAATGGCAAAAATGATCTCATCAGTTTTGTATTAATGAAGAAATTAGTTGTTAGCTTAACTTTGGTAGGGCTCCATCCTTTCTCATAGTGTAACAAAAATGATAGATGGCTGCCCTGGAATGTACTTGTTTGAATATACCTATAGAATAGCTTAAAATACACTGTCAGCATATATAAAAAGCTGCTGTGATAAAAAAATGGAAAAAAAAAATATATATATATATATATATATATATATATATATATGAGAAATGATAGTGAAAGTCCCTTGTTGTATTCAAACAGGTAACCCAAGAAGCAGCAAGCAGTTGATGTTCTCAAGGATGTATTCAGCAACAGGAAATTAAGTATATTCAGCAACAGTGAAATTAATCCAAAGTATTCACGTAGATAAATTTCTTAAAATCACCAACAATTTATTGATAAAACAAGACAGGACGTAAGCGCTTTCGCGGAATCACAATCCGCTTCTTCAGACGTTAAAAATCTTACAATCTTTATATATATATATATAAATAATAGTGTGTGTGTGTGTGTGTGTGTGTGAGTATGTGTATAGATATATATATATATCTACTTCAAAGGATTGAAATTGCAGAACATCAAACCTCTGATCATTGAAGACCAGAAAACTGAAGTTCTAAAATATCAAATCTTACAAAAAAATGTAAAACATGAACTGTTCGATATTTCAAAACTTCAATCATCTGGTCTTCACAGACCAGTGATTCGATGTTCTGAAATTTCGATCCTTTGAAGAAGACCCATATATTGATGGATATCGATTATATTAGTGTGTTCCTCTAAGCAGGACTTGTGTCCCTGTATCAGAATATTGAGTAATATTACGTAATTTGTTCTTGCATCTTAAAGGCCTGGTTAGGGTTGCTATGCTGACATGTTTTTGTTTTTCTGTTAAGGATTCTTTATCCCGCATTGTATTTAGTGTCAACACAAAATGCGATTTTGTTGCATTTCCCTTTTCTACAGTTTATTTTCTTTCCATTCACTTAGAAAGGGATCCTCTGAATCAACTACTTCAGTTTACGTTGCATGCCTGAGTTGCACAGTTAGCCATGGTCTCTGTACAGCTGCTGTTTTTGTGCTGTTTGATTCAGCAGAAGTTCAGTACCTCAAATGGGATGGAGAAAAACAGAGCTATTGTAGCTCCCACTGTATTTAATGTAGAAGTAATAGACTGTAGTTTCCCATTACACCACAAGGAGGAGCTTCTTTTCAGGAATATAAAAGACAATTTCAAAAGTGAGAGGATTCTGGAACACTAGCTGAAGGAGGGAAGACTGAAACATCTAGCTGAAGGGAAAAAGGGCCTTGCAGCATGACTGGATTATCTTTTCTAGTGTTTTGGGACAGAGAAGTGAAGTAGCAGATTGTCTGTCTCTTGCTGAAATCCTGGATATGGTATTTTGTGGAATCAGGAGAGAAGTCTGAAACCAGTAGTTCCATGCCTGCTATGATTCAGGAGTTCCCTTGGGCCTAGTACCAAGAAGCCATAGATGATTACCAAAGTTCTGGTAGGTGATTTTCTACTTTTCTCATCAGAGGAACCATGGCGCCTAGTCACTAGGATATTCTCGACGAAGTGGTGAGAGGCTCTGGCAGTCATTTTATATTTTTATAAGATTGTGGTCCCCACCCCCTTTAATGCTTTGTGGATTACAAATAACTGGGATCCATATAAGCTCCAACTTGGGCCCCATCATGCCGGCAGCAAGACTTTAAGTAGTCACTGGACAGTGAACAAGGTATAATAGAGCGTTTCATAGTTGGTCTGTTTAGAATTGGTCAAGGGGTAGAGGATGTTAGTACTGCTGAATGACATTGCATTTTCTCATATTTGTATTGTTGCATTATAAATCTTCATTGTTCAGTGATCATACATTTTGCCATGTTCGTACTGCGGCCTTAAAGAATCTTTACTGCTCGATGACATTGCATTTTCTCATATTTGTATTGTTGCATTATAAATCCTCATTGTTCAATGACATTGCATTTTGCTCGTGTTAGTACTGCTGCCTTCAAGAACTTTTCTGCTCAATTACATTGCATTTTCTGATATCTGTATTGTTGTATTATGACTCTTTTATTGCTTAATGACATTGCATTTTTCCCATGTTTGTATTGCTGCATTATAAAGCTTTACTTCTCATTGATACTGCCGCCTTTGTGCATGTTTGAATGTCAAGACCTTCTTCTGTTGAATTCTGGGGAAGCGGGTGGATGTATGTTTTCATTGCATGCATATTCTCACCTTGCCTTATTGGTAACTGGTGCACTGTTGAAATTATTTGTTTATTTGTGCTATTGCCTTTTTAAACTAGATGTGTCATCTAGAATAAAATCTGTCCCTCTTGTTGGGCCTAATAGGGGTGTCACCAGAGTCAGTTAGGAAAGAACCCATATCTCTTCAGCTACACCTGCGGATGCGGTAAAGATCATGCCACTATTTTTTGCACTTAACTGCTGTTTCTTGCCTGAGATGAAACGTATGTCTTCCTGCCCTGCAAATCCAGTTTACTGGATGTTCTATTTCATTTTACTGTTATTTCTGCTCTCAAACTTTGTCTCTTCATGGGCTTAGGAGGGCAGTATTTCTAGTATTTGCATCAGCACAGTGCTTTGATGATGCAAAGGTGGGTCATTCCTGCACTTCCTGCATTAGTAGGTTGGGTCTCTTTCTTCCATGTTTTGATAGTATCACATTAATGCTGCATGCAGGCTGAGTGTGATATGTCTGGTTATTATTAGAACAGCTTTTCAATCAGCATACATTTTCCAGACCATATGCATTATAAACTATGAAACTCTAATATCTAGCATTAGTGTTCAACTGTAACCCATAGGGATTTGCTAAGAAATAAAGTTTTATGAGGGATGGACATGATAAAAATATCAGGCAAAATTAAGGGCATAGTGCAAAAGTCAGGAAAAGATGAAAGGTAATATTTAATGACATTAGGCAAAATCAGAGACGAGTTACGGAATTTGAGCTGCACATGATGTGCTTGTGTGACAGTGAAACGGAAGCAGCCTTCACATTTGTTTACACTTAAAAGGTTTGCAGAATGTATAAAGGTTTGAAGATTTGGATTAACCCATAACATGTAAATAACCTTAGAATTTAAAATTAGACAAAAAATACAAGGAAAACTGCCCCAATCTGAAAATCCTGTATCCGTATGCAGTTATCCATCTTGCTGACTAGGAAATGGACTATGCTGACTCTAACATGATGTCAGCACCTCAGCAAGGAAGCATAACTTCCTGCAGAGTTATCAGTGAGGGTGAACCATATTATGGGTATGGAGAGCATGTTTTGGAAGAGATGTTTAACCAAAAATAAGTGAGAATGCAAGCTTAAGTGACTGACAGTCAAGGTAAAGTACTACTGAAGAAATGCATTTTCGGAACAGATTTTTGTAAGTTTGCATGCAATGTCTAACGTCTTCCTGTGAGTAGCATTTCCTGGGCCTAACATCTTCAGTGAATGTAGGAGCCAGGGAAGTATATCTATGAAAAAGAGAATGTCAGGTTACATAAAAACCTAGAGTAGCATGCAGTGAGAAGACTGAATAGTGTAGAAATGTCATACCCAAGGGAGAATGGTACATTTTATTGTTGTGTACCTCTGCCTTGGAGCTTTCCTTCCCAGGACCCAAGGGTGTAGCCAGGCATGCTGTTTGTACTCTGAATACATTTTTTTCTGAACATCATATCAATATGGCTTTCAGTTATATTATGTCTACAACTGTCTAAATGAATGCCTCTAACAACAGATGCAATATCGCTAACCTAAAAGCAATATCCTCAATAGTTTTAGGAGAATCAGCTGCATATGTTATTTGCATTTATTAAGTATTTGTAGGGGCAGCATTTTGAGAAATCTGTCCGCTTTTAAGTGGTAGATGTCCTGGGGGTGGGGGTGGGGGGTAGCACTAAGAGCTTGTGAGTACAAAATGAAATTCGCTTGCTACACCTCTGGCAGGCCCCCCACTGAAATGGGCCATTGGCTTATTTGGACTTTCCCAGTTATAGAAGGACAAGTAAATAAAATAAATTGTAATTTTTTCTTTACACTTCCATTGAGTTTTATAAATTTTATACTAAGCTATTGCGTTTTGGACTGCTTTGTGAAGGTGTGAGGTGTGTACTAAATTTACTTCTTTTTTTTTAACTGTTGAACATCTAGGAGGCTACCTCATCTTACATTAATAATTGGCAAAATCTAAATACTGTTGTCTTTGGCATTCCAAAGACAACAGTATACACAGAGGCCTGTAAATTCAGCTTGGTTTGCTTTGAGCAGTAGTAAAAGAAAAAAAAAGCTTACAAAAGGAAGTCTGAGCCATGTTTAAAGTTTTTTCTGCCTCACAGCCGCAAGGTGTGTAGTCCAAGCCGGCAGCCTTGTTACTCTTTGACTGGTGGTTGCATGTTCTTTCCTGCATGTTTAAGTCGTCTCTGAAAACTCTGGTTTATTACTACCTCCCAAAGCATGCAGATTGATTAGCTGCACTAATTTTGGTGTGTGTGTGTGTGTGTGTGTGTGTGTGTGTGTGTGTGTGTGTGTGTGTGTGTGTGTGTGTCTGTTGCCTTGGTTATCTTTTCCTCTTTCCTTTTATTTTTCTCTTTAATGTTGTCTAGCCACTAAGGTCATCTTGAAGGAGACTGTTGAAAATATTTTCTAGTTGTATGATTCACAGGCTCTCTCCTTTTGTTTCTCTTTCCTACATGCAACAATTCCGGCTTAAAACCGCTATTTTGTTAATTATTTTGATGCTTTTCTGACACCAACCTGAAACCAAGACCTGTTAACTGATGTATCTTTAGCTTAGGGATCTGAGAAAGTGACTTGCTCATAGTGTAATTTTAGAGCATTGTAATAAACTAGCATTTCTTGGCCTCATGTACTAAATGTTAACTCAGGGTTGAGCAATTTGTTGTGCCTTTTTGTGCATATCAACATTGTATAAGTTCTGTGCTTTTAGTGGATAAAACTGTGATGTCCTCTTTTAGGATGAAAGCACTTAAATACTGCATTGATGTAACCTTTAGCTGCTGCAGTAATAAAGTAATAAAATCATGGTGCTAGGAAAGTGGCCTCACTGGAATTCTTTTCCCATTTGTGTGTGTGTCTGTCTGTATGTATGTTTGTGTGTGTGTGTGTATATATATATATATTGGTATATTAAGTTGGGGGAGTGGGAGGCGAAGACCCCACCCCCCACTTGGGTGGGTCTGATTTGCTTCCGTTTATTTGTGTTTTTTTTTTTTTGGGTGGACAAGTGGTTAGTTTCCTAAAGTAAAACTACAGTGATTCGGGTTTTTGTTAAAATAATTTTTTTGGCAAAGTCGTCTCATGGTTGTGATTTTCTGGTAAGTGACATTTCAATAATACAATGTAGACCCACACACTTACAGATTTGTGTGTGGGGGGTATATAATAGTATGCCGAGTTCCAAAAAACAATCTTTAACAGATCTTGAGGTCTAAATATTTTTTTTTTATGCAGGACAATTGAAAATTTTATCTTTTTGCCAAAATGTGGGGAATAACAGAACAAAAATAAAATCATCATTCCAATTTCATCTTTCTCTTTCCTGACTGAACATAAAGTACTCCATCCTGCAGTGGTCCAGAACAAAATAGTACTTAAAGTTTCTGTGTTTTTATCCAAGCAAAGTGGTATTTCAAATATTTCCTCCAGAAGATAGCTTCTCGAGACTTTCTTCAACATGCAGGATGAAAACTTTTATCTATACCTGTTCCTGGAATATCCTTCACGCTTCTTTCAGGGAAACCTTTTACTTGTCATTCCCTGAAGTCTCTTTTTGTCTTCCTGTTTCAACCTAGGAATCGGGAATTTAACCTCAGCAGGCATATTAGCACAGATATAGTCCAAAATTTAGCTCATCCCTATTAACGTCCTGTCTGTTCCACTTGTCTCGATACACCTTGTTAAATGGCAGCCCTACTTCTATTACAGTAGTCAAGGTGTTTTCCCCCAGCTTAGCGGTCATGATGCTACATGGACCACCCCTTTCAGTTCTGTCAGATGGGATTTAAAGCCCTGTGCAACAGCCCATATGCATTTATGTGACTCCATTCAGGAAGATGGTGGACTCCAAATTAAAGGACTCGGAGGGTCATGGCAATGTCGGAAAGTTTGTGGTTGTAGTCTGTACAGCCACTGTAAAGGGGTATGGTCTGTAAGTAATATATAAAGCTCCTTCCCAAGAAATAATATTTTAGATTGACGCGATCCTATTTGTCAGCAAGGCATTTTTTGCAATACCCAAATATAATTTATCAGCCTTACTGTGCTTTCTACTGAAGTAGCTAATGGAATGTTCATCCCCATTTATGATTTGAGACAAGAGTGCACCTATGCCTATAGCAAAGACATTGGTGTGTAACTAGACTTGTTTGAAAGAATGTAAAGCTGTAAGTATTGATTAAGCACAGCCTTGCTGAAATGTTTATTCTGCTTCAGTTGTCCACTTAACTTTCAAGAGGACCTTAACCTTGGTCAGATCAATCAGGGGGCAAGCAGTGATAAACGTATTTGGAATACATTTACAGTACTAGCTTTAAGCTGTTTCTTGGTGGTTGGCATGGGCCTTTTTGTATTGCTTCATCTTTTTCAACCTGTAGTTTCAATGTTCTTTTGGCCTGTTATGTAGAGTAAATAGTGAGATTCTGCAGTGCTGAAGTGGCACTTATCTGGGTTGTTAGTCAGTCCAGTTCAATGCAGTGAAGATTTCTTGCACTTCAGGAACTTTCCAGTCCTCAGAAAATACTATATCATCCAAGTGTAGGTATCTGAATGTCTGATATGGGGAATCCAAGAATTTCGGCCATCACCCTCGGGAATATTGCAAGTGCTCCAAAGAGGCCAAAAAGCCAGGATTTTGTAGAGAGAGTCCATGTGGTGTAGAAAAATTTCCCTTGTGGACAGAAACAACATTATATCTTTGCTCTTGAACATAGATTTATTTCTGAGACAGCAACAATGCTGTCCCTGTATTGACTTCAGACATGCTATGGTTACCTTTACTTTCTCAGACATACCGCGGAAACTCAGTTTCTCTCCGTAGTTACTTTGGCTTCCTTTTTCCTGGTTGTCTCTTCCTTTAATTTACTGCACTTGGTTTTCTGCAATTTTAAAAGACCAAAGTTACTTTGCACGGGATTTGTCTTCAGTAGTAGGCACTAATGCAACTGTTTTATCTTCTGGTTTAAATTCTGATACGAGCATTTTTGTTACGTTGTTTTGCTATATGCATTATTATTCTACAGGTATGATAAAAGTGCTCTCATTTTTAAATGTGGCGTTTCCACCCTCCCAGGTTTCAGTTGCTATATCTATCTTTCAGGATATCTGCAGTGTGGCATGTCAGGTGGCATATATCTAGGTAAGTCTTTGTGGGACTGCTTTTGCAGCAAAGTATATGGAAGCAATTGGTCTCTGTTTTTCCTATCTACTGCTGTAGCCCTTAGAAAAGCAGATGTTAAAGGTTTATTTTATTTATTGACATTTGATCATTAAATCTGACTAACCCTTCTATTCAGGAGTGATGCATTGATGTCCTCAGTGGTTTCACTTAAATGAGAACATCCATCAGTATATTGTGCATAAATGGGGTTCCTTGATCAGTAAGAATTTTCTCATGGAATTCCTAGCCTAGAAAGTAGTTCTTTTACAGTGAGCTTTGAATTTACTTTTCTTAAGGCTACTGCCTCAGGAAACTTTGTTGCATAATCAGTGATTTAACTTGAGGTATTTATCGCTTGTTTTGTGTATTCCAATAAGACGATGAGGCTTGGGAGTTCATTTAAGATGTTTATTCCACACAAACACATCACGATTGATGACTGGAACATAGAACTTAAATGAACTGACTGCTACACACATACATGCATTCACTGTGGCTGCTTACACAAAATGGCACTCTGCTTGCACGTGCTCAGTACTTATATGCACATGCCCATGAACTACCGTGGCTTTACAAGTACAACACACACTATGATCTACATCCTCCCTCTTTGATAATTTTGTCATGCAAATGAAAATGACAGTCAGATATGCATGCAAATTATGTAAACATGTAAACAATAACAATCCTGTCCAGGTTGTCGTGTTGTGTAGCTAAGATTAGGTCTTGGATGCAACCTGACCTCATTACATAATAATCAGTACTGGGTTTAGCAACAGGGACAGTTACTGGGGAATGCTCTTCATTGGGAACTTCAGGGACACTTTCAGGAATGGGAACAGAAGATCAGTTGTGCTCAGGAACAGGAACAGTTGACAGCATACTCTGAGAATTAGATGTTTCACAAGTCCTACTTGACCAAAACCTTTTGCTGTCTGCATCCTCACTATCTCTCCTTCTTTTAATGGATTGAGAGGTTTGCTGGATTTGTCATATTGACGTTTCTGTGACAAACACTTTTTCATGAGTTGGGCTTTTACTGCTTTGTTGTTTTTACACTTGGAATCAACAAATTCTTAATGATTAGAAGTGTAGTTTCTGGTTTGTCTCGATATAAGTCTCTGAGCAGGTGAACCAAGTAAATTGTCTCGAGGAATGTTTCTGAGATTAAGTAAATTGAGACAAATATCAGTTTTGTCTCTCTTGGATTTCTCCAACAACTGCTTTGCACTTTGAACTGCATGTTCAGCCAAGCCATTAGATTGTAGATTCTTAAGACTACTAGTAACATGAACAAAATCCCACATATCACCAAATCTTTTGAACTGCTGACTTGTAAACTATGCACCGTTGTCAGAAACAACTTTGTGTGGACTACCATGGACAGAAAAATGTCTCTTCAACTTCATAATAACAGTACTGGAAGTTGGGTTACTAAGTAGGTTAATCCTGAAGGAATTTGAATAAGAGTCTACTAATACCAAATAATGTTGACCATTCCTTTCATAAATGTCTGTGGCTACTGTTGACCAGGTAGTTGAGGAATCTGCTGTAGCTGAAGTGGTTCTTTTTGTTGGTGTGGTTTAGTAGTATTACAAATTGAACAAGCTGAGATTTCCTTCTCAATATTTTTTTACATAGAAGGCCAAAATACTAGTTCTCTTCCCCTTCTTTTGGTAGAATCAGTTCCTGGGTAGCCTCGATGCAAGATTTTAATGTACTGTTGTTGCAAGGATTTTGGAATTACCACTTTCGGACCTTTCATGATGATACCATCTTCAATAAAAATCTCATCTGTATAAGGAAAATACTGCTGCACATCTAGTGGTAAGCAAAATTGTTTTGCAGGCCATCCGTGACTGATAAAATGATTCAGCTTCTGCAGAATTGGATCTGAACCTGTATGAGTTCTGAGCTCATCAAGACGTGTGGGAGAAAAATTTCTCACTTCCATGACTTCAAAATCAGCTTTCTCATTGTCGTGGCAGTCAATGTTTTGTCTGGGTGATCGGGATAAAGTATCAGCAAGATAAAGAAATTTGCCTTTTGTGTAAACCATATTAAATTGTACTATTGCAATTTTAACATCATCCGTTGTAATCTAACGAGCTGTGTGCATTGGTTTTCTCAAAATAATAACCAGAGGTTGGTGATCGGTCTCGATCTGGATAGGTCAACCATAAATGTAATCATTGAACTTTGAACATGCAAACACTGTTGCCAAAAGCTCTTTTTTCAATGTGCGCATACTGCATCTCACCTTGAGTTAGAGTTCTAGATGCATAGGCTACTGCTCTGCCCTTTTGAAGAATGACTGCACCAAGACCATATTTTGAAGCATCACAGGAAAGAGTTACAAGTTTGTGAACATCATAATATCCCAAAGTGGATGGACTGGCAATGCTCTGTTTCAGGACATCAAATGCTCTTTGGTGGTGTTCTAACCATGACCAAATTACATTTTTGTGTGTCAGCTCTCTTAGCAGTACTGAAAGCTCACTTAAATCAGGAATGAACTTGCCTAAATAGTTGACTGTGCCAAGAAAATGTTGTAAAGAGGTGGCATTGTCTGGAGCTGGCATCTCAAGAACTGCAGCTTGCTTGGACAGATCTGGCATAAGTCTAAACTGGTAAACAAATGACCCACATAAGTAACTTCTTTCAGCCTGAATTTACATTTTGAAGATTCAGTTTGATTCACCTCACGAGCATGAACCAGAACTTTCCTGAGGTTGTTATCATGTTCGACTTCGCCATTGCCTGCTACAAGAATATTATCCACTATAACAGCACATGGATAACCTGAAAAAATGTGTTCCCTTGCACGTAGAAAGACTGCACCGGCAGAGTTTATTCCAAATGGCTTTCTCAGAAATCTGTACCTTCCCAATGGTGTATTGAAAGTGGTTAGCAAGGAAGATTTTTGATCAAGTAAAATTTGCCAAAATTAACTTTTTGCATCTAAGACAGAAAAAACAGTGGCATTTGGCATGAGAGCAGCAATTTCTTCAACTGTTTGCATCAGATGCGGTCATTTGAGTGCTTTGTTCAAATCTGTTGAATCAATACATATTTGAATGTCATCTGAGCTTTTTTATGAGCTGCTACCATGGATGATACCCATTCAGTTGGTTCTACTACTGGACAAATTACTCCTAGCTGCACCACTCTGTCTAGCTCTACTTTTACTCTGCCCTGCATTGCTACTGGAACTTTGCATGCTGGTCTGACAACTGGGCTTTACCTCATGGTTTAATTTCATGGAGTACACAACTGGAAGTTTGCCAAGCTCGTGATTGAAAATAGCATATTCAGAAAAAATATTCTGTGTGAAACCTTCGTTGTCACTCATGCTCACATGGTGGGCTTCTTTATTAAATGAAATCAGTCCCATTTTCAAACTATCTTTGAGGCCCAACAATGACTGCACATGTCTTTTGACTACATAAAACTGCAAGTCATGGCTGTTCCCATCAGAATAGCATGAAAGCACTACAGAGCCTTCACTTTGAATCTCTTCACCACCATAAGCAACAAACTTCACACACTTTGCCAAATCAAGTCTTTCACCAGCTTTTACTTTAGCAAGTACTTCTGCTGACATAACATTGCACTTTAAACCAGTATCAACTTTGTGCTCAGCAGGTCTCCCATTAATCAGTACAGTACAAAATACTTTGCTCTTTGCCAACAAATCTATGGCATTAACCTTTTCCTCAAACACAGAGACACCATCAATATAAAAAGGAGGGTCATCGCTTTCTATTTGATCAACCTGCTTCTTTAAATGCTGTCTCTTAAAAGAATGTGCCTCTTTAGATTTACAAAGCTTTCTGAAATGATTCCACTTTTTACATCTGTGGCATTGCTGACCAAAAGCTAAGCAGTTTTCTCATTTGGGTTTGTGACTGCCTCCACAATTATAACAGATGGTTATGAGGTTAACTATGGGTTTTATTAAATCACCCCTCGGTTTTGCTAAAGCTGGACTGGGTTTCATTGTGGGGGACGTCTCCCTTTGGCTTATACCTCTTAACCTCATGCTGCATACTATCAGCATTCATACTGGAAGATGCAGCAAGCATGCTCTTCTCATTCATAAGCATATTCATGTGCTTTTCAATAAGCTTTATATCTGACAAATCTCTATGGCTTTGCTTCAAGTTAAATCACTGTCTCGAAGCAAAATCTTTCTCACTGCATCATCATTATTAACACCACACACAAGCCTGTCTTTTATCAACTCATCTCTCAGATCACCAAGTCTGCACATTTTTGCCTAGTTTCTCAAGTTAGTTATATATGCTGCGAAAGTTTTCCCAGGCTTTTGATCTCTTGTGTAAAATATGTGCCTTTCCATTGTAACATTTGTTTGAGGGTTGTACATTTCTCTAAATTTACCTTTTAAGCACTCGGTGTCTTCCTGTGTTTCAGCCTGTACCACAATATGGAGGTTTTCCCCTCCTCTGCATAAACAGCAGGTGCATGTACAAATTAAAGTTCTCTCTCAATGGCTTCTGAACCAGCTAAATTGAGCAGAATAAATGCTTTTGTACACGGGTCTTTATCAGAAAAAGCAGTCTGTATGAAAATAATATGCTTGCTCAAACATACTTCAATTTTCAGCAATATTGTTATCAAACACAAGTGGACTAAGTCTGCGAAATTCCTCTGCCATGCCAAATAAGTTTCAAATGCACACCAGGTACTTGTAATAATATTCAACTGCACAACAATATCTGTGAAATAACTGTACTCTTTGAAAAGACTGTACTGTAGTACTGCGCACACTGCCACTACTTTGCACACTTTGGATGCTTCGAATAGCTTTAGTTAATGTGAAAAAGTAAAACATTGTGATAAAATAGAGTTGTCTTCCCTTTTAAGAACATTTTATACATTTTGGATATTGTTTCAAATGTTTTCATATTTATTTTGAGTACTTATCGATTTATCATGATTGTGAACATTTTGTTTATTCAGTAATTCATTTTGAATGTTTTGAATGCTTTGCTTTATATTTGTCGAGTGAAAAATCATTTAAACGAGTTTAATTACCTGGATTAAAATATCTTCTGACCTGTTTGTGAGTTGTTTGAGCCACTCCTGTATATTCCTCCATTATTGACTGTGCGCCTCATAGTTTTAAGAAGTTTTGACTTCGGATCCCATTCATGTCGCTTGCTTTTGTATTCAATAAATGATGAGGCATGGGTTTTCGTTTCAGATGTTTATTACAGACAAACGCTTCAGGATGGATGACTGGAACATAAAACGTAAATGAACTAACTGGCTGACTGCTACACGCATACATGCTTTCACTTTGGCTGCATAAATAAATTGCACTCTGCTTGCACGTGCTCAGTACTCAGTATGCATTTGCCCATGAACTACAGTGGCTTTAAAGGTACAGCACACACACTATAATCTACAGAATGTCCATTGCTATTTGTCCATATGGAAACTCTACAAAGTGTAATAGTATGACAGAGTACTTAATCCCTGGGGTCTGGATGTGGTCCTTTGACATTCTGACAAGTTGTATAAAAGTTTTTCTGTGCCCTGCATAATATCAGGCCAGTAAAATCTAGCTACAATCCTTGCTTTTGTCTTTTCCATTTGTAAATAACCACTCAATATGGTTTTGTGCAACATCATTACACCCTTTCTACAAAGCTTTGAAACTAACAACTAGCTCAGTATCTGTTATTTGTCTTTGTTTAACCTGTAGAGTAATTCATTCCGTAGTTTGAAGAATGAGCATGAAGTGGGATTAATTTGTTCCTTTGGTTCCCCATTTACTCTAAATGAATTCTCTTTGGGGTACTTTGTGCATCGTCTTCATACTGTGCTTTTTGAAATTGACATGGCTTACTTATTAGAAGGTCAGCCATGTCAGCATTTTTGCTTCAGTATTCCGACATAAAGTAAGAGGTTTTGGCCTTTTTGTATAAATGCAGGTATAGAGGTCTTTCTCTACTCCTATTTGATTCTCTCTATGAGAGCATCTCAAAAATAATTTCTTCCATCCGGCTACTGGCAGTTTTTTCTGTACTTCAATATTTCACTTTTTTTTTACCCAGAGAGCCGTGCTTCTATCTGGTTGCTTTTGTGTAGTGGAGAAGCTTAAGACTTTCAGTTTTTCTTCAGTATGGGATTCATCCTTGGCTTCAGTTTCTTTACTTAATTCCCCTTGCTTATTCTTATTATGGATTCTTCACTGTTGGTTTCCACACTGGTGTTTAGTATTTTAACATCTAGAGACTTTTGGAAAGACTCACCATCCTTTCAGTCTCCATGTTGGCCTTCTTTATTATTTTAACCACTGGAGTCTTAAGATTTGCCATCAAATTTACCTAACCTTTCCACACAAAGCCCAAAGCAATAACTCGTCTTTTGTCTTCTAGTCCTACACTTCTGCCTTTATTGTGGCTATGTATTTCTTATAATGTCTGGCTGAACCCCCCCCCCTCAAGCTTTAAAAAAAATGTTTGAATTAGGGGTACATCTTGGTGAGTTATCACATTATGTTTTAAGTTAGGCATGTAGCACTTTACCTAAGACTGTATTCTGCTTGTCCTGTACAGTATTCTGTCTTGTCTCCATGAACAATTACTTTATTTTTCTGTTTACTAATTGTGTTTGTAAACATAACATGCTCTAACTGCTAACCTTTGTATTTCTTTTCCCTAAAGTAGATTCTACTTTTCTAGTAGTCAGAAGTTTAACATATCACACTCTGTAGGTATGTTGCTAGGTACAGTTTGCTGGCTAGCATTAATAGTTTTTACAAGAGCTGTGTTGTTGTATAAATGCAGGTATAGAGGTCTTCCTCTTCTATTTTTCGAACATTACAAAAACTTAGTAGCATTTGTTATTTTCAAGCAGAGAGACCTGTGTAGGTGAAGGTTTAATTTTAGCCCTTGGTGCATTCAGGTCTATGTTTGAGTTTGCTGTTTCATTTAGTGGATCTGTTAAAACGACTAGCTGTTCAGAAAACTCGGTCACCCTATAGAACACACTTTAAGTTACCAGAGAGTGCCCTTTTAATTGTATCTATAGACATGATTTGTACAATTTTACTTACATTTAAATAAGGTTCTAGCCACAATTTTCAAACTTTCATTAATTCATCTGTTTGGGAACTTATTGGTCTGTCAATATTGAATGCCCAGTTGTTAACTTAAGGGACAGTGCTGTGGGTGAAGCAACATCCCTTACAAAAATTTTTCATTTAATTTTCTAGTAATCATATGCATCAGAATTTTTCACATAAATGTGTGCCTTCAGTGAGCCGCCAGTTAAATGGGATGACAGAATTCTGGCCAGTTTGGCTTGGATCCATTTCTCTACATCGCAAAGGAAGGGAGCTCCTATAGAAGCCTATCAGTCTGAGTTCAAAATGCAAACCTCCAGATCATCTTCCTCCTCTAGTTTCATCAGAGGGCCACTGGCATTTGGGGGTCCCAAAGAGTTGTGAAAATGATTATTCATGAATGCCGAAAACTGTTGCAGGGTAAGCAGGTCTTGGTCAGTGGTTCAGTTCTTTCTATACGAGGTTAAGCAGGTGTCCGGTGGTCACTGGCTCAGTTCTTTCTATATGTGTTCAGTGACTTTGCTCCTTTCTTGAAAGGCTTTGTTAGAAGTCACCAAGACCTTAAGTAAGCTTTGCATTTTTCACAGATCTCTCTAACTACAGGTCAGTAAATTCAGGTTTTATTTATTTATTTTTTGCTTCACCAAATAGAGAGAAAAAAACTGCTACACTTAAACACATCCCCTTTTTACTGTCATGTGGACATTCCAGAGAAAATCCTTGTATGAGCAGAGGGTCTTTACCAGTTGCAATTTACCATGAGGAGCCCTTTAACTTTAGCAAATCCCATATGTCCCCAGTGGTTTAACTGTTCTCCAGTTTTGTCAGAATGATGTTTATGCATTACAGCACACATTCTTAACAGTTTGAAAGGTGCATTCACTCTGGAGGTTTGCTTTTGTTAAGCAGTCATTAGGGCAGAGCTTGTATTTTTTTAAGGTGGGGGGGACAACTCGGGCAGAGCAAGTAGGAATGTCACAATTATCAAAAAGCTGCTCTCTTGCCTGCTGTAGTCCACCAGTGCAGTATGTTGAAAGTCGAAAAACAGTCTTTTACAGCTCTTGAAGTAAAGTAGATCTGTTTAGAAGGAGTAAAAAGCTAAACATTTTTGTCAAAATATTAACAATAACAGAAACACAAAAAATCAGCATTCCAGTTTAGCCTTTTACACTTCTCATTTATCATACAGTGTTCTACTTCAAAGTCTAGAAGAAAGCCATTTTTACTAAAGTTCAGTTTCCTTATCCAAAAAAGCAGGTATTTAACAAACTCCACAATACTTTCTTCAATAAGTATTAACAGCCTTTATCCCCTCCATAGTTTCCAGGGGTATTCTCAAAGCTTTTCCTTTCATGGGCACCTTTCCACTACCTTCATTGCTCCCCGGAGACTTGTCTTCCTTTCCCATCCTAGGAATTTGACCAGCCCAAGAGTATTGGCAGTGATATAATTCCTGATGTAACTGACTCCCATTAGCTTTCGGCTTATCCAACCCAAACTCCCTGTTTAAGGTCAAACCTACCTTTACTACAGCAGTTCAAAGTGTGTTTCCCTGGCTTAGTAGTCATATCATAACTTGTGATGTTAAGTTGTCTATCTCGCCTTCATTCTTGCTGGATGGGTTCGGAGCCGACCTCGGCTCCGACTCGGCCACTCTAAAAGCTCGAGAGTTGGTTCCACCGGCTCGAGGCTCCCCTTATATCCCACAATGCTAGGCGAGAGTTACCTCAGATCTCGTTTGCCGCTACAGCTATCGAGGTTGGTTTTCTACCGGTTCTTGGTAAGTGACTTTTTCTTGTGTAATTTAGTCTATCAAAACCCCTTTAATTTTAATATTTTTACTTATTTCCCTTAGTTTAGAGAAATTTTTATCCCCTTCTAAAAAATTCCCATTTTTTTCCCTCAAGAACTTTAGGTTCTTCCCTTGGGCCTACAGGCCTTTTCTCTTTCCCTAGCGGAGTGTGTGTATTATTTTAAAATCCTAGTTAGTGGTTTTTATTATAATTTAATCTTGACAGGGTGTAATTAGTGTGTTTGTGTGTGTGTTTGTTTACACCTGTTAAAAAATGTCTAAGGAAGCAAAGGTCTCCGGATTCAAGAAGTGTGATGCGTGCTGTCAGAAAATGTCTCTGACAGACGCTCACACTTCTTGTGTCTACTGTCTGGGACCTTTGCACCTGCAGGACTCCTGTGCTGTGTGCCATGGCTTCAGCCCCAGGGTCCTGCAGGAAAGAAAAAATAAATTGATATTAAGAGGCTTACTCAAGCCAGAGGATTCCCTTTCTGTTTCTACAGGGAAGCCCTCTAAGGCATCTAGGCCTTCAGCTCCGGCAACTGAGCCGAGACCTAAGGTTTCTGAACCTCTGCCTTCATCGGCTCCGGCTGGAGCCGATAAGTCTCAGTCCACAGTTTCTGTGGATCCCTCGGCTACGGCCGGAGCTGAGGTATTAGAAGTTCCCGTGTCGGCTCCAACCAGACCGTCGGAGCCGACAGCTAGGAAGAGGTCCAGGTCACCATCTCTTGGCTCCGTTCATTCGGCTCCAGGATCTCCCCTGCTGTCTGAACGGAGCCAAAGATCTCACTCCTCTAGGTCATCGAGGCTGTCGGATCATGACCTTCAGAGGGTAGTGAGTCGACTTCTTAAGTCCGAGGCACTGGCCCAGATGCTTCAGAGCCCGACTCATCAGTCGATGCCTGCCCCGGTCCATCAACATATTCCTCCTTCGACTCTCTTGAGCTCGGAGCCAGGTCGCGTCGGAACCGAGACTGTGATAGCGTCGGAGCCGATACAATTGTCTTCGGCTCCGTCGCCGGCTCCGATTTCTTCCTTGGAAGAATCTCGGCGCCGGACTTCCCTCGTCGGCTCCGAGGGGGTGAGTGGCATCGGACCCTTGTCCGACCTCCCTCTCCCTCTCGGTGCTTTGGCGCTGGTGAGTTCGGCTCCGACATCGGCCTCGGAGCCATCACTGTCGGTGCCGAGGGGGGTTCTTAGCTTCTCGGAGCGGGGACCTCTGGTTCTGCCTGACAGGGGTGCATTCGAGGTCATGCGGAGTGTGTTAGAGCCTGGCTCTACTCCACAGTCGGCTCCGTCCGCCCCTCCCTCTACAGTGCCTCAGGGTAAGTCGACTCACTCCCTCATCCCGGACCGCAGAGAGCCAGCTCCTCAGGAACCCCCTGTGGGGATTTCATCCTCTTCCGAGGCCTCTCCTGATTTGGCAGAAGAGCCCCCTCGGAAGAGGAAGTGTAAGAGGAAACACATTGACTCACCTGAGTCCATCACGTCAGACACAGATTTGGATGATTCTGAGGGTTCCCCCCGTTCCCTTTCTGAAGATGTCTCATTTGCAGACATTCTGGAGATCCTGAAACAGAGGGGAAATTGGCCAGCCCTCAACCCTTCAGAGGACGAATCTGTGTATCTTGAGGCGTTTGGCTCTCGTCCTTCCACCTCCTGGGTGTGTCCCCCCTTTGACCCCCTCATGCAGGTGGTTGCTAAGAAGGCATGGACGGCTCCTGATTCAGTGGACCCCACTCCCAGGAGACCCTCCAAGTTCATAACGGCACCAGCAGACAAACAGTTCTTAACAAAAGGAGTTTCTGTGGATGCTATGGTGGTAGCTGCTGCCACTAAGAAGGAGCTAGCTGATCCTTCAGTACCTGTCCATCCACCTAACAAGGAATCTAGGTCCATGGACAGGTACGGGAAGCGGATGTTCTCGTCAGCGACATTTACCATGCGTTCGCTGAACTACCTGTGCCATTTTACTCGCCTTCAAAGGGACTTGATCAAGGAAGCGAGTGAAATGTTAAAGGACCCTACAGCTGCGGGTTTCAAGATAAGATGAACACGCAGCTGGCTACCCTTAACTCCATAACCAACTCCTCCATGCGCCTTCTTTCTTACGCGGCTGATGGAGCGAGCAGAGCCGCAGGGACAGGTGTGGCCTTACGTAGGCATGCCTGGATGCGGCTATGCAATTTTATGGACCCTTCAAGATGTCTTTCACTAACTCCCCGCTTTGATGGATCATCCCTCTTGGTCCTCAAGTGAAAGAAACCTTGACTAGGTGCGAAACTGATGGCAAGACCCTTTCTGCCGCCGGAGTCCGTTTTTCTACTCCTTCTAGGCCTTACCCCAAAGGCCAGAAAGGTGGAAAGATGTGGTTCCGTAAACAATCTCAAGGGACTTCGCCTGACGACAGAGTCGTTTCCCCGCCAGAGGCAGAGGCGGGAATAACAATGGTAGACGTCGCCCTAGGGGCAGGGGGGTCCGCAGAACCAGGGCAATCGGGAAGCCTTCCCTGACAAGCCCTTTCAGCATCCCTGAGGTGTTGCCCGACTGCCCATCTTCGGAGGCAGTCGGGGGAAGATTGTCACTGTACCCAGAAGCCTGGCTATCCCTGACTCAAGACAAATGGGTACAGTCCATCATTTCCGAAGGCTATTCTATCCCCGTTCTTCGCATTCCAAATCAGTCAAAAAAATCCCTTCCAGATGTTCCACCCGCTCAAAGGGATCTAGCAGTTTTGGAGATTTCAAAACTGCTTGCAAAAAGAGCAATTCAGCCAGTTCCAGCAGACCAGCAAGGATCCGGAATCTACTCAAGGTTCTTTTTAGTTCCAAAGAAAACAGGGGACTGGAGACCAATTTTGGATCTCAGTGTCTTGAACAGATCAGTCAAGAAAACAAGATTTCGGATGGTCACGCTGCAATCCATCCTTCCCCTTTTGGGCAAAGGAAACTGGATGTGCTCTATAGAACTTCAGGATGCGTACTATCACATAAAAATGAACAGACGCTCCAGAAGATTCCTCCGCTTCAGGCTGGGAACCAGTCATTTTCAGTTCAGGGCCCTGCCCTTTGGTCTCACCACTGCCCCCCGGGTGTTTACCAAATGCATGGCAGTGGTAGCTTCTCACCTGAGACGACAAGGATTCCAGGTGTTTCCATATTTGGACGAGTGGCTCCTCACAGCTCCCACCAAGCATCTCCTTCTGCTGGCCAGGGATTACACTTTTCGCATTTGTCAAAAGCTGGGTATTTCAATAAATTGCGAAAAGTCTGTTTTGTCGCCTTGTCATACTATTACCTACATAGGCGCAAATCTAGATACAGTAAACATGTCTGCGAGACTAACACATCAGAGAATAACAGACATCCACAAACTGGTATCACTCCTTTTCAACAACAACAGAATCAAAGCCAGGTTAGTTCTGAAAGTGTTGGGAATTATGGCAGCGGCCATACCTCTGCTTCCATTAGCCAGATTCCACATGCGGATCCTTCAATGGATGCTATTTACTCAATGGTCATACCAGCAACTTCCAATGTCTCACACCATTATGATCACGCAAGCGTGCAAGAATCATCTTATGTGGTGGATGTCTTCCCTCAGCTCTTGTTGGGAAGACCCTTTGTTCCACCCTCCGGTTGCTACTCTGACAACGGATGCCTCCCTGATCGGGTGGGGGCATTATCAGGGCAGGACGGTCCAGGGCACATGGCAACCAAACGAATGCCACTTGCACATAAATGTTCTGGAGATGAGAGCAGTGCTTTTAGCGTTGCAAGCCCTTCAAGACTCTCTTCCCTTGGGAACGATTGCAATCCAGACAGACAATATGTCTGTAGTGTGGTACATCAACAAACAAGGCGGAACCAGGTCATACCCCTGTGTCGAGAAGCACTCAGACTGTGGCAATGGGCGATTTCTTCTCAGCGGTTTCTGATAGCAACGCACATCCCCGGAAGTCCAATCAAATTGCGGACAAGTTGAGCAGAGCTATCCTCATGCCTCACGAGTGGTCTCTGAAAGACTCTGTTGTGAGAGAAATTTTCCTCAAGTGGGGTCAGCCTTGCTGCGATCTTTTTGCTACTCCCCAAAACAGCAAGTGCAGAGAATATTTCACTCTATTCCCTTTACCAGGCCAACCCAGCAGAGATGCTCTAGTCCAAGTTTGGCCCCGGGGACTTCTGTATGCATTTCCTCCCTTCCCACTAATCTCTCAAGTGATACAGAAAGCTATCGCTCAGAAGGCCTCATTGATCCTCATTGCTCCTTACTGGCCTCGA
The DNA here is from genome assembly GCF_019279795.1 of Protopterus annectens. Taxonomy (NCBI): domain Eukaryota; kingdom Metazoa; phylum Chordata; order Ceratodontiformes; family Protopteridae; genus Protopterus; species Protopterus annectens. The sequence goes on along the minus strand of NC_056725.1, from coordinate 152,728,453 downwards.
CAAGTGTGGTTCCCCTTTCTACATTGATTTCTTTTGGAGCGACCGTGGAATCTGGACCTAGTTCCAGATCTTTTGATCCATCAGTCGGGTCAGTTTCATCGCTCCCTCCCCTCTCTGAACCTCACTGCTTGGTTCCTCCAGTTCCAACCTTAGCCAGGCTTCCTCAATTATCTCACTCTGTTAGAGATATTTTGATAGCTTCCCATAAATCTTCCACTCGGAAGATTTATTTGAGTAAGTGGAAATGCTTCACATATTGGGCTCAAGGAATGGACATAGATCCTTTCACTGCTTCCATCCAATTAGTCCTTGATTTTCTAGCTGAACTCTTCCATGCAGTTTCATCTCCCTCTACACTTAAAGTTCAATTGGCAGCTATTTCTAACTTTCATGTGGGTATTTCTGAATCTGCCTTAATGTCCCACAAGCTTTGCAAAGCCTTTTTGAAAGGAGTTTTTCTTCTCAGACCTCCTATAAGAAATCCTCCTTCTCCTTGGGACCTAAATTTAGTTCTTGCTTCTTTGATTCTTCCCCGTTTCGAACCTGCAGTCTCCTGTTCTTTAAAATTATTATCATGGAAAACTCTTTTTCTGGTAGCTATTACATCAGCTAGAAGAGTTTCAGAGCTTCAAGCACTCAGCTGTCGTCCTCCTTATCTTTTGTTTCATAAGGACAGAGTATCCTTACGAACTAACCCGTCCTTTTGCCTAAGGTGGTCTCGACGTCAAATCTAAATCAAAGCATTGATCTACCTGTCTTTTTCCAGAATACTCCAATAGGTCTGAACAAAAATTACACTGCCTGGATGTTCACCGTCAATTGAGGTACTACTTGGATAGAACAAAACAGTTCAGAAAATCAGATCAGCTGTTTGTCTCCTATGCGGAAAGCAGAAAGGGACTTTCAGTTTCAAAGGTATCATTATCCAGATGGCTAACATCTTTGATTTCCTTGTATATGAAATTAGACATCAAAAGCTGCCTGATAAACCTAAGGCCCATTCCACCAGAGCTTTGGCTACTTCTTTAGCCTTCCAAGACAGACTGCCTATTGACACCATTTGTGCAGTGGCTACTTGGGCTACTCCTCACACTTTCATTTCTCATTATAAGTTGGATTTAGCTTCTAGGCATAGAGCTAACTTTGGTTCCACTGTTCTCAGGAGTCTGTTCCGTTAGGCCACCCGGGACAAGGTGCTAGGGACGCGGTCCCATCCAGCAAGAATGAAGGCGAGATAGACAACTTAACATATAGAAGTTATGTTCTTACCATAACGTTCCATGTTAGTTGTCTTCTTCTCGCCTTCTTCTTGCGTCCCACCCTCCTTCCCCCTGGCCTGGACAGACCTAGAGGAGTTGTGATTGTGACCTCTCTTTCTACCACCTCTTTCTTAGACATATGCTATTATGCATATTTCCTGGTTCAGGATGTAGGTCACCCTTCTTTCTTCCTGTTGTTAGAGGTGGACTCTGTTTACAGTTATACTGTTACTATTATAAGCTGGGGTTAGCTTACAAATGAGATCTGAGGTAACTCTCGCCTAGCATTGTGGGATATAAGGGGAGCCTCGAGCCGGTGGAACCAACTCTCGAGCTTTTAGAGTGGCCGAGTCGGAGCCGAGGTCGGCTCCGAACCCATCCAGCAAGAAGAAGGCGAGAAGAAGACAACTAACATGGAACGTTATGGTAAGAACATAACTTCTATTTTTTGCTTTATAACCAGTATAATGGCCGAAATGATTCCAGAGGCCAGTTCCCTTGCCAGGTTAGCAAAAATAAGTAAAAAATGCAATACCTGGAATAAAAGAATTGGACAAAAGAATTACCCCTGGCATAATGTACTGCAACTGTAAATTAAAAGTATATAGTTGCAATATGCATATTTATATTGCTTGGACACTATTTCCAGATATTTTTCCTCTTTTGTTCGAAGTGCAACTGTCCCCACTTTATTAATAATTTCCGTTGTATTTATTGTCATTTTTTTGTAAAGAACAAAGATCCCAAAAACCTTACGCTATGTTAACCACCGAACTCTAAAGTAAAAGATAATCAGAAGTCTGTAGAAGACTGAAAAGAGCAACAGGAAAGGGGTTATTTGCCTTGATTTTATTTTAAAATGAGCATTTTGATAAACTTACAAAAATAAATCACTGCAGTCCAATGCTTTGTGAAACAAGAGAAGGGTATAATCCTGCCTTGTTCCTTGTTAAAAACTTCATCTTGTAGAGCCTGATGGTAATCCTGCAGATAAATTGTAAAGTGCACCTTAGCAATTTGCTGCTCGCCGATACCTGAGAACTCTGTAAATATAGAGGATTTTATTAAAAATGCACAAGTGTGTTGTATGACTCTGTAAATGTTGCTTAACAGGTGAACTTACTGCATGTCACAGAGTTGCATTCCTGAGATTAAAGCCTAGTGTAGGGTTATTGAAACAGTAGAACACCACAGCTGGATAGCAGTTTTCTCCTATTTTGGCCTTTGTGTGCTGAAACTGTTGTAGTCTGCCTCTGTTTTGAATTTGGTACCCTGTAAATAGTGCTGCTTCTAATCTGTGATCATCTCTTTCAAAGCTAAATACCCTCCCTCATCTGTAGGGTTACCCTACTTCCATATTAAGTAGCTGTATACCTTCCCTCATCTGTAGGGTTACCCTCCTTCCACATTTTGTAGTTGTATACCCCCCTCATCTGTAGAGTTACCCTACTTCCATGGTATGTAATTGTTTTGGTCTTCCACTTATCGTTGGGTAGAATTATGCTGAAGAGCAGTTTTAGGTGATACCTCAATTAGGGAGAGAATCAAGGCTGATGACATTCTCTTTGCTTGGACTGGTTATATACCGGTCCTTACAATGGATGTTTTGTATGTTAGGGGATTGCACCTCCCTGGTTCAGGAATCTGGACCCCCCCCCCACCAGAGAGAGTGAGGGAACTTCACATCTACCAGGTATAACTATTCAAGGCTTTGGAGGAGAAGTTGCAGACAATGCCCCTTCTATCCCGGCCACATAACCAGTCCATGATGTAGTTTTGTCCCAGTCACGTAACCAGTTTGCTTGTGATATGGTACATAAGGTTAAGTTGATGATCAAACCCTCTGAGCAGACAATGGGTGCATGTCTGTCAGTGAACCATACACAAGAGTCATCACATTAACAGCCTTTAAGATCAAGGAAGTGTGAATGCCTGTCAGGCTCATTGAAGAACAGGCAAAATCCGCTTGGTATGTGAATTCTTGAATACTTGTTGTGATCTTGTAGGACTTGGGCACACTAGAAACTGATCTGTTTACTAGTTACTAGAAAGGGCCTTCCCCTGTTCTTCTGGGTTTATTAGGACAAGGGGGAGGTAATGGAAAATGCATTCTGCCTCCATTGTAGGAATATTCAAATATGCATTAATTTCCTTCTCAGTCCACATTACATTTTAAAATTCAGAGAACAAAGGTGAATAATTATTCTTATTTCACCAGAGTAAACAAGAAGTGTATAGTTTCAGCTTTCAAGCTCTTTGACGGATCAGGTAAGTATCCTTGTACAAGGCAAAGTAGCCCTTCAATTGGATTGATAACTGGCTGCACAGTAGGGCCTGGTTCCTCACTTCGATATTTTTCTCACATTGAACATTCTCTTCCTCAACTCAGACATACTATGCTAAATGGAAAGGTTCCCGGTTTTTGCAGAGGTATCCCAGGTTGCGTTGCCTCATTCAGTCAATATTCAGGTGACCTGACTAATTTCAGGGATTTGTTTGTGCGTGTCTCTTATTTATTTCACTGTTAAGGTGGATCTCTGATATTTCAATTCATTTGACATTATGAACAGCTGGACAGTGTCCCTGTATTCGCTGACTGAACACTTGTTTAAAAGGGTTCTGTATTTTCTGCTATCATTTAGGAAACCATTTCTTTACTGAGATATTGTCTTTGTGGCTGACCGGTTTGCCTGCATTCTTTTCAGACTAGTAAGCTGGATGGCTCTAATGTCTATCTTTTGGAACACAGTGCTCTTGGAGAACATCACACCTGCTTGCAGGTGTGATGTTCTCCAAGAGCACTGTGTTCCAAAAGATAGTGTGATGTTCTCCAAGAGCACTGTGTTCCAAAAGATAGACATTAGAGCCATCCAGCTTGCTAGTCTGAAAAGAATACAGGCAAGCTGGATGGCTCTAATGTCTATCTTTTGGAACGCAGTGTTCTTGGAGAACATCACACCTGCTTGCAGGATCTGTAAACAACCCTATTGGTCTTTCACAAGAATTAGTTGCCCGACAGGAGCAACCAACATTTCCTTTCCAAAGTGATATGGGAATTGTCCTTAAACCAGTCAAGTCATCCCATCTTTCTTTCAGGAACAGAATTCAGGGAAGACTGAGCCCTTCACACCTGGGATGTGCATTACTAGGTCATTTTTTTTTCCCTGAAGGGTATGCATGAGTTTGGAAGACAGAACAGCTGTTAATCTCTTTTGATGTAGGAAAAAAGAGCATTTAACAGTGGCTAAGTAAATCCTTCCAAATTAATTGCTAACTACACATTGGTTTGTTTGAGTCCAGAAGGGAAAACAATGCAAAGCATTGCTTTGAAAGGCCACAATACTGAGAGTAAATGGTTACACAGCTTATTTAAAAATAAGTCAGTTTTGGACATTTGCTCTGTGATCACTTCATCATGGTTTCATATCTTCACAGAATAATAATGTTCATAGGTAGAGCATTCTTTGTTGGTTAATACTTTGGGGCCTGGCTCTCTGAGCCCTTACTGTAAAGTGTTCCTCAAGCTGTGAGCCTTCCTGCATTTTCATTTGTTTTGCTTGTGGTTCTTCCAAGTAGCCCCCCATTATAGGAGGCTTCAGAAATTAGATGTGTATCACCTTATCAGTTTATCTTTCAAAACTATTTCTGCACTGGACATTTTTTGCCTTTAATGTCTGTGTGACATCTCCATCCTGCAGCTGTGGGTGATTCTTCTATGAATCTTGCAAATATGCAGTTAGGTGTATCTGTAATGACCCCCATCCACATGGAGTTATATATACATGGACATGCATATACACTTTTAAGCGAGATGCATAACAACATGATAATAAGGCTTTTGCTGGTAAGAGGCATGACTACTGTCAAGTGCAGGAATGAAAGGTAAAAATATCATCACACTGTTGACAGCATAAAATAATTCACATTTGTTGGTCACTACAGAAGAGATTGTAACAATAAGTGACATTGAGTCCCTGTCCACATAAATAGTTCTAGTTTTAAATAGACTTAAGCTGTTTTCTTCCTTTGAATTCAAAACCACTCATTTAAACTAGTTAAAAGCATTGTTTATCAAATGGTTTAATTTGTAATGCTCTACATTTATAGAGCTGAATTTACATATTGAAAATATTTGAGAGATGAGAAATAATGTACATTCTACAACTTTTACTGAACTTCCCAAGTCAGTCACATATTAGTTATCCTTTTATTGGTAACCCACAGTCAATGGGACAATAACTCCTTTTTCTCATAAAACTATAAGTGACATCTTGCTTATTTTAAAAACATGAATTTGTACAAAATGCTATGTTCAGTATTTTATATACAGTACACTTTCAGTTATACTACGTCATGTTGATCATGTAATAAACAAGAACACATCAAAACATTTCAAATGTTCGATTCTATATGCACAATCAAATACTATGTAATCAAATCAAAGTCAAAGAAATTTGACAAATCAAGTACTATGTAAAATATTAGGTGTGATCATAGATAACATGAAATTCAACAAACATATAGCACAAACAATAACAAAGTCCATAAAACTAGGCACCCTCTACAGATGCAAATACTACCTCATCCGTAACAGTAGAGCCACTATCGCAAAAACCCACCTACTGTCTACCTGTCTCTTTGCCCCCCCCCCATACTAACTAAATTAAACAAAGGAGACTTAAATAAATTAACCAACTGCTATAACAAAATTACAAAGTTTGCTACTGACTCAGCTTTCAGGACCCACCATTGTCTAGTCCTGAAACAAGTATCCTGGCTGGAACTACCAAACTTATGCCAGCTTACAGTTGCTCACCAGATCCTATACCACCATACAAATACTCCAGCTCTACAAGGCCTACTAAATCACTACACTAACACTCATGTTCTAAGATCCACCAACAAAGCACTAGCTGAAATATCCAAAACCAGGAATTGTTCAGGTGACTTCCTCTACTCTAGTGCCATTGCAAAAATATGGAATACCCTTCCTCTAGAAATCCATATGCTAGATAAAGTACAAAATCCTTTCCAGCTTGCTAAGAAAGTACGGACACCACATCTAGCACTTTCATTCACTATATTATTTGTGAACTTCACATATTCAAACTTGCATATAACCATATATACTTAAAAGTCTTCATTTGTAAAAAAACATTTTATATTAATGGTTTCATTTAAACCAGGAGCATAATCTGCCCCTAAATGTAATTGCCAAATGGATTTCTTACATTCCAAAATAACCTTACTATCACCCATAAATACCTTCTTACTAACATTAAGACAGAAAAAATAAACTTCTTAAAATCTTTACATACAATAGAATGTCTTCATAATGCATTTGTTAGATATTTTTTTCTTTACAGCCGAAAGGTGTTCACTAATTTTTTTCTTTAAACATCTTGTGGTCATGCCTACATAATAACTAGGACATGAACATAAACCACCATTCCACTATTACATGTGTAGTAATTTTTAAACCAATATATTTTTTCAATTTGTGTAAATTGAACTGACGAGGAATTACTTATGTACCTACATTGTCTACAGTTGTTACAGGCGTAGGTCGCTTTGGTCACAATTTTTCTACCTCCACTACCATCATCCTTATTCATTCCACGTTCTAATAAACTTTTGATGTTATTTATTTTCTTAAATGTGAAATATGGTCCTTCTCCTATAACTTTTGTAAGGTCCTGATTACCCATTAATACTTTCTAATTGCCTACTATGATGTTTTTAATACACCACATTTCATTTGTAATATGTAATACAAATGCACATGAAAACTCTCTATTATACATTGTAGTAGCTTGCTAAAACATCATTAGCAAATTGAGATGAACCTTCTGAAGTTAGAGAGTTATATTTAGCGTTCCTATTTTTGATAGCATGTCCCCTTTCATCTACTAATACATCAATTACTTGACTTTTCCAAACATCCTTTTGAGATACTGCAAAAAAATATGCAAAGTGCTTTTCCTACTGTTGCTTGTAATAGTTCACGTGTTAACTCAATGCCACTTCAGTATACATCATATTTACTGCTCTGACCATTGACTGGTGCTAGCTGTAGTAATTTGTAAATCGTTCTGTGACTGATTCATACCTAGTTTGTCATCTAGAGCAGCAGCAGTGGTAGCCCCTTCTCTTACTAGGATATAACTTGCTAAACCAGTACTAGATAAAAAACAAAAACGACTATACGACAAAACTCTATGGAATCCATATAAACAAGGGAGTCGCACACATTTTCATCATGCTGATATCAATATTAAATCTTTTTTTTTCCTCTTGTTAACATTATACATGAAGATGACAGAAAGTGACTTCTTTATATGTTTCATTGAGCTGAAGGTTTGACCAGTTTATGTCCAGGTGGCTCCTCGTTCACAATCCAATTTTTAAGTTTGAGACTAACTTGTATTTAATGGTGGTCAGTACTGACACCCTAATGTTCATCTTGATAATGAGTACTTTGTAGCTCTGATGCCCTCCCACCCAAAAAAAAAAAAAGCTTTCCTGGGGCATTGTAAAATATTGACTGAACATTTTACAAATCAGTACCTGGATAAACAATTGGTTATAATAGGGGAACCAAATGCTGTGAACTTCAACTAGCATGATTTTGCTTGTATGCCATGAGAGGATGGGCTTTCTTCTGCTTCAGTTTTTAAAACTAGGAATGTCTTCAAGAAGAGAAGTAAACACTGCTGATATCTGCTTGATATTGCTTTCCTGAGAAGTGATATGCAGATCTTTTCCAAATGATAAAAGTGGTCATTGTCTGTTATTCAACCTTCCTATAAAATGTTTTCATTTTAGTTTTTATAGACAGTTCACTAAGAATAATGGGTGGTATTCATAGATGGTTTGGTTACTCCATATTGGCCATAGGTGTGTGTGCATGCGAGTGTGTGGTGCAAAAGAACCACCGAGGCTGATTGTCACAGTTCAAGTGACACCCCAACCCCATGTGCAAAAATGGGAAAAATGGATTGTGGATGGATGGATTCATAGGCATGGTATGCGATGTGCGCTTTGATTTAGTAAGTTATCTGACATTTCAACAAGTGTAAATTCAGCAATGTGCAAATTCCTGAAGTGATTTTCCAATTAAAATCCACTGCTGGTGCAGTTTGTATTTGTGTGCCATCACTGATCCACTGTGTGGTGAATTTGTGACTGTGGGATTAGGGTTGCCACCTTTTAAGTTGGCCAAAGTGGGGCATGGAGGTGTGGCCAATATGACACTGGCCACACCTCTGGCAATGACATCACCACAGCAGTTAAGGGTACCACTAAACATGTTCCCATCCCTCAAAAATAGGGACATATTTTAAATATTACTCATAAACTTAGAAAGGTGCTTGAGTAACAAGGTTTGTGTTAACATACATTTTGAAAACCAAAACGTTAATTGCACAATTTTTGCAAGTATGCAAGCCCTTTTAAAAAAAAAAAAAAAAAAGAAAAATTGTCTGTTAGAGGTTGGAATTTGTAAAACATCTTATATTATTGCTTGTAAGTGTGTGACTCATTGCTGTACAAACTATGCAAAGGATGTTTAAAAAATACACGGCTTGTACGGTGCTTAACTTATTTGCTACTCATGTCAAAACTATATCAGGTTCTCATTTCTGGCACAGGTTACAGCCATAACAGTTCTGCAACTATGCTGTGAAGTTTGCTTGCCTCCACCGATAATGTCCTGGGCCAACTGCTGTGTCTTTTGCATGCATAACAAATGTGTAAGAATTCCATGCAGACGGCATCACAAGTGCAAAACATAAACAAGAAAAGTCAATATTATATGAAAAAATACTGCCTCCACCACCAGCCATGCGACAAAAAGTATCAATCACCTTGAAATTGTATTCAGTCATTAGTAAATCCTACTGATGAAGAGAATTATTTCCTCTCGTGTATAAAGAGTAAAGATTGGATGACAAACATATACAATTCTGGCTACTGGAAATAGTGTAATGCTTACACAACGATCACCGATCCCCATGACAAACACACACACACACACACACACACACACACACACACACACACGCCTTGGGTGGTCACTAGATGAAACTAAACACATGCAATTCGGTAAAGTGCCCTTAGCCTTCCAAGAACATTTAAAAAAAAACTAAATGAGTCAGTGAGCAGATTTTGTGGGGTCATACCAGTTTGATTACAAATAGTGAAAGTGAGAAATGTGCTAATATCCCTCAAATAGTATATGATGATGCAAAAAAATAAAACCAAAACCAAACCAAGTAGAATAAAATAAAGTCCAGGACACAACTGTAGGTACAAAACTTCTTTATATTTTCACAAAATACGACAGATGAGCACTTTCGTCTAATAGTTAGACTTCATCAGATAAAAGCACTGGTACCAAAAACAGCTTTTATACATCAAACCTCGATCAACAAATACACCTAATTAAAATTTAAAGTGACACACCTATTCAACATTAACTTTCCTATTTTAACATATGTGAAAAACTAAATGTCATATTAATAGTTTAAATGAGTAAATTTAAACACATTAATGTTGAACTGATGTATAAAAGCTGTTTTTGGTACCAGTGCCTTTATCTGATGAAGTCTAACTATTAGACGAAAGCGCTCATCTGTCGTATTTTGTGGAAATATAAAGAAGTATATGATGATGCATAATTTCTTTGTAGAGCTCGGTTGAAAATTTAGAGGACTACTGCAACTTCCATCATTTTTTTTTTTTGCATCACTTTGGGGGCCACTGTGTGTGTGAGTTAGTGTTAGTACCTGTAGCAAACAGCTTTTTTTTTTTGTTTTTAGTTTGACACTGGGGAGATTGGATTCAGCTGGGAAGAGCCCTGCACAGATTATCTTTGAAGGGCTCTTCCTCACTGAATCCCTGCCCCCTTCACAAGCTGCAGCCAATTGCTGCATGAGTTACAAAACCCAGATCTAACAGAGAACAGCTCTGCCCGCAGTTCCGGGTTTTTTTTTATCTTTGGTGATGTAACCAAATTGCCATGGAAAAACCGGAAGTGTTTGCAGTTTTTCCACAGCAATTCAGCATTGTTGAAAAGCGGGACTTTTAAAGTCCCACTGTTTTACAGAGCGGGCAGCAGGATGAGGTTGCTCAGCCCGTGAGTGTCCCACTGATAACAGGATGGGTGGCAACCTTATGTTTGTGATTAATGCATGTATAGTAAATACATTGACAAACATGCACTGGGAGGGGAGAAGTGGATGGGGGCGGGGATGAGACTTTCTTACTGAACTGAAGTCTCTACCAGTTTGCTTAATCTAGAGAAAGCTTCAGTCAATTTAAACTCAATGAAATGTAGGTAAAGCATGGCTGACCTTTTGGACAATGCATTGAAAAAGTTTCTGTATGATTCATGAGAGACAGCATACCAAGGCTGGATCCAGTCAGTGTTGCAGCAGAACATGTCCATCAGTGGATCAAAGACTGAAAAATGACAAATATCTAAATACAGTAGTTAATGTAAATTGGAAGTTAGCATTGATATCTAGCATGCCTGTCTCCATAACATGGCCGTGCACTGCACTCACTGCCATATATAAATAGGCATTTTGCCCACCCCTAATAGACTACAAGATCATTAGCACTTCCACTATGATTATAAGATACCAAGAGTACACGGTGATCCCCAAAGTTATATAACATTTGAGGTAGATGTCCACACACAGCAGAATGCAAATACTGCAAAGAGTTTATAGCCAGATATATGTTTACACAAATGTATGCATGCATCAGAACAAAGACTGAATGGGCAAATGGAAGAAAGCTATGCAAGTATTCCCATAACATGCTACCTCTGTAGCCAAAAAGGCAGATGCTATAATGAGCAGATGTGGGCTGTCCTTCAGTGCAGTCAGTAATGAATACAGAGTATGCCAGCATATGTGCACATACTGCACTGTACAATGTACCCGCCCAACTCCTTGGGGCCTGCTTTGTAGCTATAAGCAGCACACAGGGAGAGCCTCCTGTGCCCCTTTAATTTATGTCTGCAAATTTTGAAAGTATCCAGAATACACAGCAATAGCAGCCTGTGCTTCCCCATTCATGACAACCATTTTTAAAAAGTGCCTACAACATTGCTGATATGCAGTTTACGGAGCCTGTGACACAGTGCTTATCTGCAGCAAGTTTCTGCATTATGCTGTGTTCCCTGACAGTTATATGTGAAAGACCCCCAATATATTTTGATACAAAAAATCCACAGGTAATTCTTAGGCTTTCACACCCTTCTAGTCCTTAGAGTTAAACTTACCATCTCTCTGGTGCTTATATTTCTGCACACATGTAACATGTCAATAAAGTCCCAAAAATGCCTAAATGCTCATATGTCCTCCCTTTATTCTTACTTTCCAAACATTTCCCTAACTACTTCAACAGAAGTACTTTAATGGTGTTGTTTATACTGGATGTACGGGATGCCTTCCTGTGTATCCTTCAGATCTTGGTTGGTAGTCTGCATCTGACGGAGCTTTGTGTGCTGTAGAAATCTGCAGCATACTGAGCATGCTCAGTAAACTGTACATTTCCATCTTCTGTCCAGAAGTTGCTAACTATCACAGATGAAATTTTATTATTGCATTGGGGTCATGGTAGACTCTAGTCACAGGCATGTACCTGAAAACAATTTTTTAACTAGACAGTAGTGACATATCTGAGATGTTTTTTTTTTTGAATGATGAAAGTTTTTCATTAAAGTTGAAAGTTCACATCATGCTCTACAAAACTGCATCCATGGTAATTATGTGATAAATAGAGCACTTAAAACCAACTCATTCAGTAATCATGCAAATTATGACTGTCTTCATTTACTAATTCAGGATAAAAGATTAACATTCAGAAAAGGATTTTTATTAAGCACTAAACAATAAGCTTTTCTGTACAGATGAATGCAAAGACAATCAAAGCAGGCATTTAAAGATATTCAAAGAAAAAAAAGTATTATTATTTTTTCAAGGGGAAAGCATTACTTTCACATAATGTTTCTGTAAGCTTCTGAGATGACATTTGCAAACAAGGTTGCATCCCGAACTGCATTCCATCTAAATGCATAGAGTTTAGCAACATCTTAAGTCTTGTGAAAAGCTTAAGTAGGTTCAGCCACCTCCCTATGTGTGTTTCAAATCAGACTACCATCTTTCTCATACAGGAAAATATATGTTTTGCTCATATAAATATTCTAAAGCAGGAAAAATAAACTGGTAAAGGTAGCAAGCAAGAGGTCAAGAGCTAAAAAAATACTGAAATGGTGGATTACATATTCTCTTAGATAAATGACAATTAGTAAAAGGAGATGCTACATGTTTGCATCTGTTTTATACCTTCCAAATGGGAGCAATTTTCATTCATTCATTCTGCAAAACCCATTTTAGCCACTTCATGATAATGTCCATCACTGAAGTCAATGAATGCAAGGCAAAGAAACTATTCATAGACAAGATACCAGTCTTTCATAGCAGTTACAGGCATACACACTCACACAGGGTAAGTGCATGTCGTGGCAACCTAAAATAACAGCAATTCACCTATGGCATGTTTGGTTATAGGGGAAACTGAAGCACCCAGTAATAGCCACCATGGGCACAGGGAGTATAAAGACTCCACAAATAAAACACCTTCAGTGGGAATCAGACTGGAAAACCATGCTGTACAGCAGCAAAGCTGAATGATATGCTACCCGGTCTTACTAAATGTTGAAATTATGGTCTGGATGGTGCTGTACTCTAGAATTCATAAAGCTCTGACTAACCCAGTATTTGAATTTATGCTTTCCTACTATGCAGGACTGGTGCAACCATTTCATTGCAGACACTTATTTTTGCTGAGCTGTGACTACACAAAGAGTGGTCTCTGGCTGACTAAATTTGCAGATGATTGCAAATAAGGAGCTGTCATTGAATCTCATACTGACACACATGTTCTCCAGGAGGGGCTGACACAGGCAAACAACTGGTGTCAGAGCCATGGACTAAAATTAAATGCCAAGAAATGCATAATAGTATCCTTTGGGAAGTCATCCATCCTTGGTAACTATCATATTGACAACTCACTCCTTAGAGTTGACCCAGTAGTCAGAGACTTAAAGGCACACATAGATAGTAATCTAGCCTTTGATCATCACGTGTCTACAGTGCTGAGGAAATCATTCTATATTGCACACCTTATAAACAAAGGTATGACATCTGAGTCCAATGAAGTCATTGTTCCACTGTATTCAGCATTCATCAGACCTGTCATTGGGTACAATGCCACTTTGGTACCTAACCAGGCGTTTCCAACAACTGGAACGTCCACAGACGTTCCTCACTAAAAGAATACAGAGTGTAAGTAATATATCTTATGCTGTCTGCCTCAAGGCCCTATCCCTGTATTCTGTTTCCTACAGGCTTTTGAGGGGAGATCTATGCCTAGCATACAGGGCATTATTAGACCCCACTCTGATGGACCACCCGCATATCCACAAAACAAACAGCACCAGAATTACCCATTCTAAAGACTTAAACCTTGCCTGTGATATAAACAGGACCTGCTGGAGAGATAAGTATGTATCTCAGAGACTACCCTGTCTGTGGAACAGGCTACCCATCCATGTGAAGCAGACTTCCTCTCTAACCCAATTCAAGTGCAACTTGGATAATTGGATGGGAAACCAGAAATTCATTCCTAGTTTGGCACCTATTTCTCTAATGCAAACAGGTAACCTGTAACTGGTTCATCTTCCAGGCCCATGCTTGCACTTATCAAGGGTGTCATAACTTCTCGGAGAATTCGGGATGCATGGCTAGGCTTAAAAAAGCCCTTGTGATCGTTAGCCTAGTAAACACCTATGAACACACCTGAACACAACTGCTGGCTTTGAACACAGTCCAACTTCCACAATGTCTTGGAAATGCTGTTCATAGTACAGTGTGGTTATGCACTGTTGGGAACTATTTGTTGCCCCATCTAGTGCTGAAAAAAACTGATGTGGCTTCCGTTCTCGTGGTACACCTGCTTACCTGATGTAAATCCCATTGTGCAAATCCATGTGTGTTAATAATGGTAAATGTGTCTCAGAGCTGCATACAGACCTGCACAGCATTACATGGAGCTGTGTTGATCTAGTTATCATAACCATTGTGATGCTCGTGCACTGGCCCAGTAAACAAGGAGCCTCAATCCTCACCACTAACACAAGTGAGGGGCATCCACTTCATTGAGAAGGATAACAAATACACATGCATTAAAGTACAATTTCCCTTAAGAGCACACAGAGATCACAGTCACTCTGGGGCTGGTTTCTCTCTCTCTCTCTCTCTCCAGATACCCAATAAGACTCCCCACAGGCACAGCTATAGAGTGGGGTCCTTAACCAGGGTCCCAAGCAAAGTCCTCCTAGCACTCTCTCTGTCCAACCAGTGCTATGTGTCCCTGCCCAAGTAGCTCACACACACACACACACACACACACACACACACACACACACACACACACACACACTTTGAGATATGATTTGTATACAACCACACAGACACTCCTGGGGAAGGCTGGCACATGTTCACTAGCTGTGCCCCTTCTGTCCAGGCTATAAGGTAGTAATCACTGCCACCAGGATACTTACTTATTAGCTACTGCAAAGACCCTTACCAAAGGGTGTCCAGTTATTCATCATCATCTTCTTTCGGCTGTTCCCATTAGGGGTCACCACAGAGGATCATCTGTTTCCATTTCTTCCTGAACTCTGCATCTTGCTCCGTCACACCAACCACCTGCATTATTACTGTGCAATATTATTATCCCAGTGGTAAGTATGATTGAGTAGCAAGACTTATTTGGAGTGGCTTTATACAGTACCACTATATACATGCAATCTACTCTAGAGCTTAAATTACCTGTACACAAAACAGCCACAGTTAAAAGGTTTAAAAATATTTAATAAATAATAACACAAGACAAATATCCACAACAACACAGTGCTAGTCAAGAGTTCAGATATCACAGGAAATGATAATGCTACTGTAGAATAGTCTGACATAAATATAGAAAACAGCTAGACTAAACTTACTATTTTCTATCTATTTCTAGGAGAGACACTAAAGTCTAAGATCCTACTTACATACAGACAGAGCAAATCAAGTGCTGGTGAGTGACCAGTTCTGAAGACAAATACAAAATGCTCTCTCTCTGTGTCTGAGAAAGTTCTTTAAATTGATAATACATCCTGCTGACTCATTTTAGATTACATCATTCTTAACAATTCTCTGGTTTCCCAGGCTAACAGAAACTCTACATTAACATTTCTTAGTAAGCTTGCACCTGGTCAGGAAACTACAGCAATTAAAAACATCATATATGTAAAATCTAGCAATTAACTCTAGTCTCAAATAAATAGAAAGAATCTGCTGGTTCAGACACCACGGCTCTCTTTTTACATGGGGTAAGGGTTTCAGCGCAACTTTTGCCATCTCTTGGTTGGACATCCTCATTTCCTCTTTCTTCTTGTTTCTCCCAAATTATCTTCATCACATCATCTCCTGCTTTCCTGCATATGTGTCTGAACCAACATGCTATTCTGTCTTTGACCTTCTCTGCAATTGGTGCTACTTTGGCTTCTGCTCTGATGTTCTCATTTCTTCATCTGTCCCATAGTGTGCACCCTGCTGCCCTTCTCAGGCATTTCATCTCCATTATCTCTATGTTCTTCAGCTGTTCTGCCTCCATTTAACTATTGCACATTTGTAAACAAATCACTTTCGTTTTTTTCTGTAGGCCAGCAACTAATTGATATAACTGCATTTTGGTACTTCTGTTGACTGCTGCTCCACTCCTGCTCCACTCCGTTGTTTTTTTTAATACTTTACTATTATGACACTTGAGCAAATTGCTGTTATTTCTTCACTGTATTTGCCAGTTGCTGTTTGTACTCCATTCTATTTATATTCATAATTCTTTGCAATTGTGGCAACCAAGCCAGATTACTGTTTTTGTTCATGTATATTCAGTTCATATGGTTCTTCACCCAGTTGCTGTTTGCTGATGTCCTTCCATTTCACTGTTGTAGTATTGATTACAATAGGGATTCCCTGCCAAGGGAGGCACAATGTCTGGCCAGTATACCAAAGCCTTTAGATTGCAAACCAATGTAAAATACGAAAACCACCAATGTAAAAAGAAATGGCAATCATGGAGAGCAAAGATTTCAAAACTCAAATCCAATCCTTTAATAGCAGAAATCAATATAAAATCACTATATTCCACAATAAAATAAGCGCTTATTTTATTGTGGAATATTATGATTTTATATTTAATTCTGCTATTAAAGGATTGGATTTGAGTTTTGGAATCTTTGCTTTCCGCGATTCCTATTTCTTTTTACAAAGCCTTTAGGTTGCGCCGTACATCACATGTATGCTTGTGTAGCGTAGGACATAAAGGTGATGTCTGGATGTACCATTCCATACCTCTCAACTGTACTGAATTCCTCTGCATTTACCGGTTTTGAGGTCCAAATAACAGGGTGCCACAACTTTGTGAGTGACCCTCTTTATTCCTGAATTTCACGGCTTTTTTTTTCTGCTGATATCATTACGTGCAGATGTGTGCACGATGACATTAGCATCGTGAGCAGCCTGAGGGTGTGACTAACTGATTCACTATACTTTATGGGAAGTAAAAGTAGCATGCATGTGTTTCCCCAGCTCTCTAGGTAAGGAAAACTTTCCAGTCCATTACTCTTATGTGCTATGCGAATAAGAGCGGGACCGTTACTGTTTTACTATTACTACATTTATTGATGAGACTAAAAGGTCCATTACTGTTTTACTTCTTTGCTGCAGTGTGTTGGGGGACCGTTACTGTTTTACTGTTGCTAAATTTATTTATGAGAATGGGTCCATTAACTGTTTTACTTGAAGTGCTCACTGCGTGTGAGCACAATTGCATTTGAATTACCCTGTTTCACTGTTGCATAGAGAGTGTAAGTGACTGTTCTTTCTTTGCTATGTATCTGTGACTGTTTTACTTCTTTGCTGCATATAGAGTGTGTTGAAGTATTCCTTGCCCAGGCAAGCAATTGCATTTGAATTACCCTGTTGTTTCAGTGCTGCTGTGGCATATAGAGTGCAAGTGTTCTTTCTTTGTTACGGGTCCGTTACTGTTTTACTTTGGTGCATGTAGTGTGTGTTTTTGAATTACTGTGTTTCAGTGCTGCATATAGAGTGTAAGTGTTCTTTTTTTGCTATGGGTTCATTACTGTTATATTTCTTTGCTGCATATAGTATGTGTTGAAGTGTTCACTGCCTGGGCGGGCAATTGCATTTGAATGACCCTGTTTCAGTGCTGCTGTTGCATATAGAGTGTAAGTGACTTCTTTCTTTGTTATGAGTCGTTGTTTTACTGCATATAGAGTGTGTGTGTTGAAATGTTTGCTGCGCAATTGCATTTGAATTGCCCTGTTTCAGTGCTGCATATAGAGTGCAGGTGTTCTTTCTCTGCTATGGTCCTGCGCAGTGCATTTGAATTACCCTGTTTCCCTGCTACATATAGAGACAATTCAATTGCTGTTTGTTTCTTTGGGTATATAGTTAGTGTGTGTGCACGTGCGTAAAATGCCCCAGTTAGGTATACCTGGTGGTTAGGCTTACTCCAGCTCAAACCCTGCACCTTAGGTGCAAGAGGCAAGAGCCTGAGATCTCTACCCATGCCACCACTTCTGATTAAAGGAGTTGTAAAGAAGTTGTAGCTCTCAACTGTACAAATTTTCACAGAATGTCTGGAATGTTTGGCTCATACTTTTGGTCTGTTCCTCTTAAAATTTGGATGGTGCAGTGGTAGTGTTGTTGCCTCACTGCAAAAGGTTCTCTGGTTCATTTCTCAGCTGAAGTGCCTTCTGTGTGGAGTATGCATGTCCTCCTTGCGTTTGCGTGGGTTTCCTCTAGGTGCTCCTGTTTCCTCCCACAATACAAAGACATGTCTGGAAAATTTCTCCCCAAGCCTCCATTGAAGATTGGCTTCATTCCAAGTTGGACTTTCCCAGTAAACAAATGTTAAATAAAAATAAAATAAAATTTATGGTTTTCAAGCAAATCAATGAGAATTGAATTCACTAAATAATGATAGCCATTCAAGTTTCAGTTTTCCTGTCTTTCAGGAAACACATGGTTACACAACATTTTTATTCTAGCAACTTTTTAAGATTATACAAGCAATGTTTAAAATGTGTCCCTGGTTTTGAGCCTTTGTCCACCCCAATAAATGTTGGCATTTTTTTCTGATTTCTTGTGCTGCACAATTCTTCAGGCAAATAAGTTTAGTGCTGCTTATGCAAAGTCTACTTGCATTGTTAGTAGCACAAGAGGTAGTATACTTGATTTTGCTGCAGAAGGCTGTGGGTTCTACTCTCAAAGTATGCTGATGGATTGCTGATACTGTGGTGTGTTGTACTTTTAAAGGGGGTGGATGCTGCAGTCCTGAGAATATCCTCCTTTAGTGGAGATACCTAATAACTATGAATGAACCTGTTATCAGTTTGCCATCTATTCTCTAAATATTACTAGCTTATCATTTTTTTAATGTAACATAGACAGTTTATTCATCAAGGGCAACAGGCACTTTACTTTTAGATGAAAAAATGAAATATAAAGTTTGCTAGCAGCAACCTCTATTAGGTACAGAGCTCTTTAATGTGGAATTATTTAGATGACTTTTACTTCTGCAGAGATTGTGCATATTTACTGATACTGGTGAATTGTAGGAGTTTGAGTAGACTTTTATGATGGAAATGTTCTGAATTGGGCAGTTTTGTCGTCATTGGTTCATGCATTTTGTTTCATTGCTTACTGGAAAAATGTTCAAAACAATAAATTTAAAACACGCTCTAACAAGTGTGCTGTATTATACAAGGAATATAATGTAATACAGTCAGGAAGGTGTATCAAAGAACAGATGTATGTTTTGTGTGCAAGGGGCCTATGATTTGAAAACAACCCAAAGGTAATCTTTATCCCTCACTGGCCGGATGCATTTGCTTTGAATGTGGGTTTCTATGCTGTTTCAATTAATGTGTGTTTCAAGGGCTGAGAAGTTTTAATGCTAAGCCTATTTTCATTGCAAGACTGTATTGCTTTGTTTAGTAGATGTCTATTAGTGTTTGCGCTATAAAATGTAAAGAAAGATTTAAATGAAATCCAGATAATCATTGTAGAAGTAAAGCAGTACGCACATTACAATGTTTATGGAAAATGGAGCAAAATAGGTAATGGGACATTGGAATGGCTGCTGGGGGATTCAGGGGCCATATTTTAGTTGTTTGTTCTTCAGTTTGTGTGAAACCTGGTATTCCATAATTCCATTGGAGTGGATAGAGTTGCATAATTATGCATGCAAATTTTATATTAATCAGTTTACAGATTTGTACCTATTTTTCATGGACTTTTGTCCAGATTTTGATGTTTCCAGGTTGAGAGGTATGTACCATTCTCAGAACTACTTGCTGCCCATCCAAATGCCATCTCTTGATCTTCGGTCTGAACTCCAGTTCTGTTGCTGGTTCACCAAGCCATTTCACATAAGTGCCCTGTTGGGGTTCTTTTGACATCTTTTTGTTTTGTATTGTTGCTTGTGGGGTTTCATGTCATCAAAGAGGGGTAAATGCCAGTGTGGGAGACAGATTCCCTATAAAGACCATCACAAGCAGTGCTCATTTTGTTTTGCCACTTCCCATACCCATACCTCTGTTCAGTTTGTCAGGTCTTTGTTCCGAAGACCCTCTGTAGTTGGCTTTCCACTTTGGACTTGTATTAGGAGAACCAACGTCTTAAGCTTTTAGCTAAAGGCACGGTGGAAGGAACTTCCCACTCTGAGGGGCAGCCATCCATGAAGAAGGCCAAGAAGTCTAGGCCAGATTATTCTGCCTTGCAGCCTCCACTGGATGTCTCTCCCAAGGCAAGTGGATGCCCACTGGATCACCTGACTCCACCATTAGATTAATCTGCCATGAGTGTTTCAGAAGTCAGCATCTATCCATCCTTACGCACATCCCTGGAGGCCTTGCAGATGTCCACTTCAGATGTTTAGGTGGGACTGCAGCTGATTATTTCCAAGGGGCCTAGGAGTTTTCCTCATATTCTGGTCAGAGAGGAAGTACTGACTACTACTATTGAATGCCATCCAGGGTCTGAGCCTTCCAGTTTTTATTAGGTGGACATCCCCTTGAAGAAAAAGCAAAAGACTAAGCATATTTCTTCAGATCCTAAGGACCCACAGAGTAAATGGCAGAATTTCACTCAGGGGTTGTTTAATGCTTTGATGGCTTTGAAACCTCAAAGCAAGCAGATGGAAAAAGCATCTTAATTTACCTCGATCCAAATGAAAGCAAAACAAAGTAAACCGAGGTACGACCATCCATACAAGAGAGTTTGTCAAGCTTTCAAGTCAAAAACTCTTTTTCAAATAAACACAACTCTAGTTAAAAACATACAATAAATATTCATTGCCAGTCAATCAGAAACCAAATAAAATAATTCACCAGTGTAATAGTCTTAAAGGTAAAGTCACATTAAAACAACATAAAAATGACAAAACTTCATCAAACATAGTTAAACATATGAATGTTTAAACTTTAAAATGTGTTTAATGCTGTTCACTTTATTCAGACCTGGTGGCATGTCTGCCCTAAAAAAATGTATCCATCTGTATTCAGCTCTTTCAGTCATGTTAACAACATCTCCCCCCCTTTTATTTATAAAAATCCTTTGAAGTACCCTAAACTTAAATGTGTGATCATTGCCATGTTCTATAATATGCTTACATAGAGCATTAGTGTCAGTTCCGTCAAAGAATTTCTGATATATGTGAAGCTATTCTTTCTTTAAATTTACAATTAGTTTTACCTATATAGAAACATGAGCATTTCACACAGTTTGCTAGGTACACTATATTTTCACTATTACATGTGCCAAATGTCTTAAAAAGAAATGTAGTATGTAAAATAGGATGCATAAACTCTACATCTGTGTTGATGTGCTTACAATAATACGCAGTTATAATGGGACCGTACTCTTAGTTTTTACTTGAATTGCTTTACTTTCTTCTTGACATCTTTATAACACAGGAGCTGTTTCAAATTCTTTTCTTTCTTAAATGTAAAAAAGGTGTTTTTTTTCTACTATTCTTTTTATGTTGGCAACAGATTGTAAGATGGTCCAATTTCTTTCAATAATAGTCTGAATCAGTTGCGAGTGTCTATTAAATTTCATCACATAACCTAAGTTATGTTTATTAGGCTCACTTGCCATATTACTGTCATGAGCCAGAGTGTTCATCCTATACAAATAGGGCCTAGCTACATTAGAGCATTCTGATTTAACATATTCAGCACTGCTTGCTAGTAATTTCTTATTATTGCCCCTAAGTGTGAAATCATGAGTCATAGTTTCAATCTCTGATTTAAATCCATCCTCTGTGGTGTTGAATCGACTAGCTCTTAAAAATTGACTCTTTACCATGCCTTTATAGACACATTTAGGATGCATACTGGTATTATGAACATAGTAGTCTGTACATCCTTCCTGTGGATAGAAGTGTGTATCATACCATTAATCTTAGTTTCACATCCAAAGAAATAATCTCACTAGCAGAACAACTCATGTCAAAACAAAGGTAGTCAGTGGTGCAGTGCAGTGCAACTGTTGGACAAACATTTCAAGCGTATGATTTGTCCCTGTCTACAACAATATAATATCATCTACAAAACATTTACAAAATATTAGATCACCATGTTGAAAACCATCTGATTCAGGGTCAAAAATGTGGAGCTCTTCACATCTTGCTAACACAATGTTAGCATAGCTGTTAGCTACTGGGGTTCCCATGGCCACACCTAATATTTGATGTTATGTAGTCCAATCTTGTCTACATTCTTACCCGTGGGTTCGGAGCCAAACCTCGGCTCTGACTCGGCCATACTCTAGCTCAAAGTCTTTCAATTGGCTGGGCTAAGAAGGTATCCCATGCTGCATTGCTCCCTTTTCCCAGATCTCGTTTGCCGCTCGTATAGCTCAGATGTGGTCTCGCTCTTGGCTGTGGCTAAGTATAACTTTTGAATTTGAGATATTCTTGCTTCAAAAAAAGCTATTTTCATAGCTGTGTGTTGTGTGTGTGTGTACTAGTTTTATAATCTGGTGTACTTTTTTCCTTGTAGTATTGTATTTTGTGGTGTCCTGCTAACTGTTTCCCCTACAGGTTAGGTCCGTTTCCGTTAGAGGACCTAATCCGCCCCTTCTTCTGTGTTGCTTCTTAGTAGGTTCCTGTCCCTCGGGCTAGGGCCGTTTAAGTTAGAGGACCTAGTCCTATCCCTGTGTTCCTGTTGAGACCGCTTAAGTTAGAGGTCTTTTGTGATTGTCTGTTGGTTTTTTCTTAGTTCCCATGCTTGTGGCTTCTATATTAACGGTTGGTGGTTTTTTCCTTCACTATGTCTAAGGATACGAAAGAGCATAAGCCCTCGGGCTTTAAGAAATGTACTAAATGTGGTTATAAGATGTCAGTCACTGATGGGCACTCTGTGTTTATAGTCTGGACCTATTCACCTCCAGGAATCTTGTACATTTTGCCATGCATTTAGCCTGCATGTTCATCAGGAGAGGAAGAACAAACTAATTTTGAAAGGACTTTTGAAACCCTCCGAGGAGGATTTGAGAAGGGCTTCTAACTTCAAGTTCTCTCCGTCTAAGAGTAAAACTTCCAAGGCTAAAAAGCATTCTCCAGCTTCATCTGTATCCTCGGAGCCTCCAGAGAAACTAGTAAAATCTACTGTGGCATCCTCGGCTCCACTGTCTTCAGAGCCGCAGGAAGTTAGTGTATTGACGGAATCTGCACTTGGAGCTGATTGCGGAGGTGCTAGTTTGGAGCCAGTCTCCAATTTTTAGGCCGCTCTCTCCTCCTCACAGGTCTCCTTTGGAGAGGAGGTCTAGATCTCCTTCCTTATCTTCTAGGTCCTCCAGGACTCTTTCAGATGTGGATGTAGATTGGTACAGAGACTGCTCCAATCACCAATACTGGCAAAATTATTTTCGGCTCCAGCCCAGTCGGGTCCGGAGCCTGTTACCCAGCCAGCGTTGATACTTCCTCCGATCGAATCTCAGCTTTCAGAGACTGAGTGGTCGGCGCTGTCTGATGTCCCTGGGTCTGCTCCGATGGCCCATGCTGGCTTATCGGCTACGGCTTCAGCTCCAACCCCATCTGCTCCGTCCACAGGGTCCAGGACTCATGGTTCCTCGGTTGGACCCAAGGGGGAGGCCTTGGGACACTTTTTGGCTCCTAGCCTCCCTCTCGGTGCTTCGGCACGGGGAAGCCTGACCCCTGCTTCAGCTTCGGATCTTGTCCCTTCTCCTCAGAGGTCTTCCATGGTTGGTCTATCTTCGGAGCCAGGGGGACCAGCTTTCGAGGCCATGCGGAGCGAGTTGGCCAGGTCCTCAATGGCATCATTCGGCACTGACACTGTGTCCCCTCCAGCTCCGGTGCAGGTCTCTGATCACCCTCTATCTTTCAACAGGGGAGACCCAAGGCCTCAGAATACCCCCATGAGTGGTCCCCATATTTCTGAGGGCCCCTCAGTGTTTTTACCTGAGGAGCCACCCAGAAAAAGAATGTGCAAAAGGAAGCACATTGACTCCCAAGATGAGTACCTCACGTCAGACACCGACCTCGAGGAATCTGTGGGGTCCCCAAGTCATCCTCTGAGGATGTCTCTTTCTCTGCCATCCTAGAAATTTTGAAGCAGAGAGGTGACTGACCCTCCAAAGCTCCCTCTGAGGAGGAGTCGGTGTTCCTGAAGGCCTTTGGGGCTCAGCCCTCTGCCTCCTGGGTATCTCCACCCTTCAACGAACTTCTGGATCTGGTTTGTTGAAGGGTGTGGGAAACCCTTGACTCTGTGGAACCAGTCCCCAGGAGACCCAACAAATTCTTGTCTGCCCCCTCTGACAAAGAGTTTCTATTCAAGGGAGTTCCTGTAGATGCCATGGTGGTGACAACGGCCACCAAGAAGGAACTGGCTGAGACTTCGTCTACCGTCCATCCTCTTAACAAGGAGTCTAGGACCATGGACTGGTACGGGAAGCGTATGTTTTCTTCAGCGGCCTTTACTCTGTGGTCACTGAATTACTTATCACATTTCACACGGCTCCAAAGAGATCTCCTGAAAGAGCTTGGAGATTCTCTGCAGGGTAACGTTTCTGATGCAGTGGCTCAGGTCAACGCTCAGATGTCTACCCTCAACTCTATTGCTAACTCCTCCATGAGGCTGATCTCTTATGCAGCTGAAGGAGCGGGTAGGGCAGCAAGTTCGGGAGTTGCTCTTAGAAGACACTCCGGGATGCGCCTTTGTAATTTCACGGAGGCTTTCAAGTCTACATTCACCAATGCCCCGTTTGATGGTTCCTACTTATTCGGAACCAAGGTGAAGGACACTCTCACTAGGTGCGAGCAAGAGGGAAAAACTCTGTCTGCTGTGGGAGTCCATTTTTCCCTCCCCTCTAGGCCTTATCCCAAGACCCAGAGGGGGTGGGAAGATGTGGTTCAAAAAATCACAGAGGTTTTTTCATGATGCACAAGGTGAGTCCCCCTCCAGAGGCAGGGGAGGGGGTGGTAATTCTGGTAGACACCACCCCCCTAGGGGCAGAGGAGGCCCATGTAACCAGGGAGACTGCGATTCCTTTTGTGGTTCTCTCTACCAGTGCTCCTGATGGGAGGCCCGACTGTGCATTTCTGGAGCCAGTTGGGGGTCGCATTTCACTATACCCAGAAGCCTGGCAAGGTATCACTCAGAACCAATGGGTATTAAAAATAGTTTCCGGAGGATATCACATTCCCTTCTCTTCAGCACCCCCCCTCCGATCAAAAAAATCCCAGATGTTCCACCCAATCAAAGGGATTCCGCAGCTTCAGAGGTTGTAAAGCTGCTAGAAAGAGGAGCCATCCAGCATGTCCCCTCAGACCAGATCAGATTAGGGATTTACTCCAGATTCTTTTTGGTGCCGAAAAGGACAGGGGACCTGAGACCCATTTTGGATCTCAGCAGATTGAATACCCATGTGAAGAAGTCCAAGTTCCAAATGGTCACATTGCAATCTATTCTCCCATTGTTGGGAAAAAGTGTGGATGTGCTCCATCGACCTCAAGGATGCTTACTACCATATAAAGATGGACAGGGCATCCAGAAGTCATCTTCGCTTCCGGCTGGGAGCCAGTCATTTTCAATTTTGCATTCTGCCCTTTGGTCTCACCACAGCCCCCAGGGTGTTCACCAAATGTATGGCAGTGGTGACGGCTCACTTGAGACGTCAGGGATTCCAAGTGTTTCCGTACCTGGACGACTGGTTCTTACTGCCACCACCCGGCATCTACTCCTGCAAACCAGAGACGCCACGATCAAACTGTGTCAACAACTGGGTATCACTCTAAATTGGGAAAAGTCTGCCTTGTTGCCCTTGCAGTGTGTCACCTTTATAGGCGCTGAGTTAGACACCGTGCTCATGAGGGCGTTTTTACCACTAGAAAGGATTCAAAGTTTACAACAGCAGGTGTACGCATTGCTCCCTTTGAGAAGAGGGAAGGCAAGATTGATCCTCAAATTGTTGGGGGCGATGGCTGCTACAATTATACTGGTTCCTCTGGCGAGGCTACACATGAGGCTCCTTCAATGGCTACTCTTCGCCCAGTGGTCTCTACAACATCTTCCGCTTTCTCATCTCATATTAATCACAGACAGGTGCAAGCAGGATCTTCAGTGGTGGCTTTACACCAGCAACCTCAATGCGGTAAAACCCTTCGTTCCGTCCCTTCCGGATGCCACAGTGACTACGGATGCCAACAAGATGGGGTGGGGGTGGGGCATTATCTAGGCAGGACAGTAAAAGGCACATGGCAGGAACACGAGATGCATCTGTATATCAATTTCCTGGAGATGAGAGCAGTGCTACTAGTGTTGCAAGCACTTCAGAGCTTTCTTTGTCTCGGGACAATTGCTATCCACTCAGACAATATGTCGGTGGTATGGTATCTAAACAAACAGGGAGGAACCAAGTCATACCCCCTTTGCAGAGAGGCCATGTGAATGTGGCAGTGGGCAGTGGCTTCCCAACATTTTCTTGTGGCAACGCACATTCTGGGGAAGACCAGTGTGATTGCCGACAGGTTGAGCAGAGCTATTCTGATGCCTCACGAGTGGTCCCTGAACAATCAGGTTGTGGAGCAGATTTTCTGCAGTTGGGGTCAGCTTTGCTGCGACCTATTTGCCAGCCCCCTCAATACCAAATGCAGCAGCTACTTCACCCTTATCCCCCCTCAGGGGGAGTCACCCAGGGATGCTCTAGTTCACGATTGGCCCTCCGGTCTACTGTATGCCTTCCCTCCTGTTCCCCTGCTGACAAAGGTTATTCAGAAAGTGCAATCTTTGGGAAGCAAAATGATTCTGATTGCTCCACACTGGTCTCGTCAAATTTGGTTCCACACTGGTCTCGTCAAATTTGGTTCCCCTTTCTCCATCCTTATCTTGTGGATGCCCCCTGGATTCTGGACCCTCAACCAGATCTGCTGACTCGTATGTCAGGACTGCTCCATCCCTCTCTTCAGACCCTCCGGTTGACAGCCTGGCTCCTCCACTTCCATCATTAGTCAGGCTTCATCATTTTTCGCCGGAAGTCGTTCATAGTCTGTCTTCCTCACATAAGCCTTCCACCAGAAAAATCTATTCCAGCAAATGGAAGAGATTTTCCATATGGGCACATGCAAGACAAATTGATCCTTATACAGCTCCAGTTTCGTCATTCCTGGAGTTCCTGTCCATGCTTTTCAACCAGGGATCAGCAGCTGCAACTATTAAGGTCCAGTTGGCGGCTATTTCCACCTTTCATGTTGCTGATGAGCCTAGTCTCATGGCACATAGGCTTTATAAGGCATTCCTGAAGGGCACTATGCTGCTTCATCCTCCAGTTTTTGACCGTGTTATGCCTTGGGACTTAAATTTTGTTCTACAATGTCTCACTTTGCCCCCATTTGAGCCTGCAGCCACTTGTGATTTAAAATATTTGACTTGGAAGACAATCTTTTTGGTAGCCATCACTTCAGCCAGACGTGTCTTGGAGCTTTAAGCCTTATCAGTTAGACCACCTTACTTGATTTTTCATAAGGACAAGGTTTCTCTCAGACCAAACCCTTCCTTTCTACCAAAAGTGGCTTCCGTTAGTAATCTAAACCAATCCATTGAACTACCTGTATTCTTTCCAGAGTTCTCGAACAAGGCAGAATTTAGATTTCATCAGCTGGACGTGCACAGACAATTAAGATTCTATTTACATAGAATGAAGGATCTTAGAAAATCAGATCCGTTGTTTGTCTCATTTTCAGAAAACAGGATTGGGTCTCATGTTTCCAAAGTCACTTTGTCTAGATGGATCTCCAGTTGTATTTCCTTCATTTATGCTTCAGGTGGCAGGGATTTACCATTTCGAGTGAAGGCTCATTCTACCCGATCTGTGTCTACATTTACAGCCTTTCAGGCCAGATTGTCTATGGATGATATTTGTGCTGTGGCTACATGGGCATCTCCTCACACATTTGTTACTCACTACAAGTTAGATTTGATGTCCAGAGGCAGCTCTTCCTTTGGTCCCACAGTGCTCAGGAGTCTTTTCCACTGAGCCTCCCAGGATTCAGGTGCTGGCGACGCTGTCCCACGGGTAAGAATGTAGGCGGGATTGGACTACATAACATCAAGAAGTTATGTACTCACCATAATGTTCGATGTATGTAGTCCATCTCGCCTCACATTCTTACTTACCCCCCCTCCTTCCCCCATCCTGGAGGGCCTAGGGGTTAGGTATGGTTTCAAATTCCTTTCTGGTTGGTATGTTCTTCCTTCTCTATGTGTTGTTGTGTGTGGAGAAGTGAGTGATTGAGCTTGCAGCAAACTAGATCTGGGAAAAGGGAGCAGTGCAACATGGGATACCTTCTTAGCCCAGCCAATTGAAAGACTTCGAGCTAAAGTATGGCCGAGTAACCCACGGGTAAGAATGTGAGGCGAGATGGACTACATACATCGAACATTATGGTGAGTACATAACTTTTTGATATAAATCACAATTAAACATAGACATTACTGTCAAGGACCAATTCCAAAAAGAATATACAAATAGAATTTTATTAGCTGTAAAACCACTGTGTTTCACCAAAAACTCCCTTACATATTGTATCTCTATATCATTAGGGATTACAGTAAATAAGGACTTTGTCCATTTTTACAAAAAGAGCTTCTGTGACATCTTTATCAACAAAAAATTCACCCAGTGATTCCAAACAATCATGTGTCCTTTATAAAGCCTCTGCTAAATCTTAGCAGGGGTTTTAAATTATTGATCCAAATACTGAGAAATGGGCCCTAGTGGCCCACTCTCTTCCTGAGATGATAGGTTTCATAGGTGGGTTTAGTAAAATCTTACGGATTTTGGGTAGACCATAAATTAAATGGACACACTGGATGTTCAATATACAGATAATTGTATTGTTCTGGTGTAATGGCTAGTTGCATCAGATGGCCATAAAGGCCACTCTTAATTCTATATATCATATTGTTTAAGTCAGTATTACTTATAAAAGTATGCACATCACTCAGAAAATCAAGCATTAAAAGATGATACTTCTCACTATTCATGATAACAGTTTTCCCTCCCTTATCAGCGGGTTTAATTACTATGTCAGTTCTAGCACACAGTTCAAACAGGGCTTTCCTTTCATCTTCTTTAAGATTAAAATGCTTCATGACTTTGCCCTTATAAAATAAATCATACAAGTAATTTTCACACATTCTGAGAAAGGCTGTAAGAGTCGCTGAATTAGTAGGTACAAAGGTACTACTCCTTTTTAGATCAAAACCAACACTAGTGTTATTATTAAATAACAGCTTTAGATCTAAATGTCTAGTGAAAAAGCGCAGTTCAGTAAGACAGTCATTTAATAAACCATTAATAGATGGTATAAAAGTCGGACTTTTGTCTAATAATTAGAGTTCAGTTACGATAAATTAAAAACAAGACAAGTTAATAACAGTATGTCCTATTATGTTTTCTTGCTCCATGTTATTGGCCCTACTTTCAGTATTGCTCCCAGTTCTTTCTGCAAGTGGTAAGCATTCTTCTGTGGGATTTCCATCTGGCAGCTCCGTTCTCTGCCTCTTGATTGTAACTGAGTTGTAGCTGCATTTTCTTGCTGGCTCCTAAAAAATCACCCTTAGCGCCAGCTGCTTCCAAATTGCTATTGGCTTCTCTATTATTTAGTGAACTGACAGTTCCCAAACCCATATTGGTTCTGGTTTGTCCAAAATCAGTACTGAAAGAGTCAAGCACCACAACAGCATCCCCTATATGTGTCTAATGTTGCCTTGTAAAGGAGCCTCTACCATAGTTCTCATATTAGGTGCGCTCTGTACTTCAGTGCAATTTTGTTGAGCTGCATTAGAAAATGTACTTTCATTAGAAGAAATATGATTTGATTGAGCTCTCTTTCGGCCACGAAAAAACATGGCCTTTTTGAAATCATTAATATCTCTAATCAGTTTGTGTTTTTTTCACAGAGATTAATGCATTTTCAAAGTCTTTTAATCTGTCCAATATGATTTGGTAATCCTAAGTGAGACTATTAAATTCTTCACATGCCACAAGCTCACTTTCCACAGAGTCAATTTCAATGCTAAGATTGTGTTCTATCTCATGGAAAAAGTCATTCATCAGCACCATATACTGCATACTTGTTTGTAGGTTAAGTTCTTGCCACCTTTTGAGCAGGACACAATATTTATTGCCATAAGTTGGCATTTTGGTAATTCTTAATCCTTCAACTGTGTGAAGTACTCATGTTAATATATATAGGTAAAACTAATTAAGTTTAAAGAAAG
The DNA here is from genome assembly GCF_019279795.1 of Protopterus annectens. Taxonomy (NCBI): domain Eukaryota; kingdom Metazoa; phylum Chordata; order Ceratodontiformes; family Protopteridae; genus Protopterus; species Protopterus annectens. The sequence continues at coordinate 152,698,237 of NC_056725.1, read as the reverse complement.
AATAGTTTCACATATATCAGAAATCCATAAGGGAATTGACATTAATTCCCTATGTAAGCATATTATAGAACATGGCAATGATCACACGTAAGTTTAGGGTACTTCAAAGGATTTTTATAAATTAAAGGGTGGGGAGATGTTAACATGACCGAAAGAGCTGAATACAAATGGATAAACTTTTTAGGGCAGACATGCCACCAGGTCTGAATAAAGTGAACAGCATTAAACCCATTTTAAAGTTTAAACATTCATATGTTTAACTATGTTTGATGAAGTTTTATCATTTCTATGTTGTTTTAATGTGACTTTACCTTTAAGACTGTATTATATTGGTGAATTGTTTTATTCGATTTGGTTTCTGATTGGCTGGCAATGAATATTTATTGTATGTTTTTAACTAGAATTGTGTCTATTTGAAAAAAGAGGTTTTTGACTCGAAAGCTTGACAGTAAACTCTATTGTGTGGACAGTCGTGCCTTGGTTTGCTTTGTTTTGTTTGGCTTTGAAATCTCATCGTGGAGTTTTGTTCAGCTCACCCTCGGTCCTCTACTCCCCTTAAAAGACCCAGGGAATAGGATTCCTCTGAGGAGGAGGTGAATTCAGATGAGGAATCCCTTGCTTACTCATCTCAAATTCCCTCATCTTTTAAACTATGGGTCTGAGGAAGAGGAATCTACTAATCCTGACACAGGAAATTTCTTTTGGGGACACAATCTCCAGAATGATGGATTTTTTTTAATGTGATTCTGTCTAGGTTTCTGAGGCACAGAAGAGGTATTATGAGCTCCTGCAAATGGACTCTCCTAGACCTCCTGTTTCTCCAGTTTTGGCTGCTTTGTTGGATGCCTCTTCTACTGCTTCAAAAGCTCCTGATTCCCAGCCTTCTGACCCCAAGAAGCCTGATAGGTTTTATATGGTACCTGAGGACTGTATATTTCTTATAGGTGTCCTTCAGCTGATCTTTCTGTGGTGTCTGTGGCTTCTGAAAAGCTATCACAATTGCTGTCTTCTGCTATGTTGCTTCCTTCTGATAGCATTTCCATAGTTCTGCTGTCTAAGTAAGAAGGTTTACATCTCTGCTACCTTAGCTTTTAGGGCTGTCAATTAGCAGACATATATGTACAGGTACATTCTATCCCTTCTTTCCCAGGTCTGTCAGGTAATTTTTCAACTTCCTGACTCTGAAGGGAAGACTTCTGTTCTCTCCTTGTTAGAGACTTCTTCTCAGGTGGCTCGCCATTCTATTTAATGTAGTTATGACACAGCACATGCTTCTTCTAGGGTTCCTGCTTTTGGTTCTGTGATGATGAGAGATTCCTTGCTTTGGCTTCAACATTTGACTGATGATATTAAGGCTAAGTTGATGGCTGCTCCTCTGGACAACAAATACTTATTTGGTGAAGCTGCTGCTGATTTATTTAAGTCTCTTCAGGATAAAGGCAAGGCCTTGTGGGGAAAGTCTCTTCAGGATAAAGGCAAGGCCTTGCAGGGACTTAAGTATCCCTTTCTTTTCAGCCACATTTATCTTTCTCTTCATCTTTCCCTTTCTCTTCCTGTCTGGTTAAAGATTACTCAGGACTCCTGGGTTCTGTCCATTATCCACCAAGGATGTCTCATAGTCTGGAAGTCTTTTCCCCCTTTTATGGGAATTCCTCAACCCCCTCAGTAGCAGTTACCTGTCTTTTCAGGGGTGCTTCAGGATCTTTTGTCTCTGGGAACAATTCAGGAATTTCTAGTTTCCCAAAGGGGGGGTGGGGTTTTACTCCAGAATGTTTTTAGTGCCCAGAAAAGAGGGCACATGGAGACCTATTCTAGATCTCTGTCATCTAAACACTTTTCTGAAGTTCCCCACTTTTTATATGTTGTCCCCTCATACATTGTTCCCTCTTCTGCTTTCTCAGACTTATAAGGTGTCTCTGGACCTCAACGATGCTTATCTTCATATCCTGTTCATCCCCTTTTCAGGAAGTTTTTGTGTTTCTCTGTTGCTTCTTGGCATCTTCAATTCTCTGCTTTGCCCTTTGGCCTTTCTACTGCCCCAAGGGCATTCACCAAATGCCTCGCTCCTGTGATTTCTCTTTGTAGGGTGAGGGGGATCAAAGTCTTTCCCTACTTGGGCAACCTGTTTCAGGCATCTTCTCCAGAAACATTATTGTAAAATCTCCAGTTTGCCATTTCCCTTCTGCAGTGCTTGGGGTTCACTATAAATTTCAAAAGGTCCTTTCTGACTCCTTCTCAGGATCATGCCTTTCTGGAGTGCATCATCCAGACTGTTCCTGTGCTGACATCCCTGCCTCCTCCCAAGGGCCTAACTCTCATTTCTTTTTTTTTTACTCCCTTCTTCCTATGTCTTCCATTACATCCAGGAAATTTCTGAGAGCTCTGGGGTTCATGGCCTCCACCATTCCTTTGCTTTCTTTTGCTAAACTCCACATGAGAAAATTTCATGTTAGGCCTCCCAGGAAGCCTGTTCCTCCTCCCTGGGACCTTGAATTCTGTTTTAGAAAAATTGATCCATCCTCCTTTTGAGCCTGCAGCTTCAGCTTCCTTGTAACATTGCTGTTGGAATACTGTACCTTTGTTAGCCATTAGCCCTTCTGTCAGGCAGGTGTCTTGAGCTTCAAGCCCTTATGGCTTGTCCTCTTTTTTTTTTTGGTGTTTCATAAGGACAGGGGTGTCCCTTCGTTCTAATCCTTTTATGCCCAAGGTGGTGAATGACTTGTCCCTTAATCAGTCTATTCATTTGCCCACCTCCCCCCCCCCCGCAATCTGCCTGTGAAAAGGTGCTGCACACGTTAGATGTGCATAGATAAGACTAAGACTTTTTGTAAATCTAATTAGCTCTGTTTCCTTTCATCCTAGGGCTTCAGGATTGTCTGTGTCCAAGCAAAACTATTTCTTCTTGGATTTCTAAATCCATTTATTTGTTATTCCTTTCATTGTAACAGCTTTCCTTCTACTGTTAAGGCTCATTTTACTAGAGCTGTGGCTTCTTTTGGTGCATTTTTCAAGGCAAAGGTTTGGATATTAACTCTATTCTTGAGGTAGCTACCTGGACTTCTGTAAATGCATTTACCGAGCACTACAAGTTGGATGGAATTTCCAGAGCTAGAGCTGGTTTTGCTAGGGCCATCCTTCATAGTTTCCTAGAGAGCTCTGCTGGTCCTTCCTCCTGTGTCTCTCCTTCCTGAGCTTTGGCACTCTCCTTGTTGTAATAAATACTGCAACAGTGAAATGGAAGGACATAGTACGATGTCCTTCTCTTCACTGTTGCAGCATTCACTCCCTCCTTTTTCCGCTGGTCTATTTCTCTTCTGGATGTACTGATTACTTCTGTTCTCCTTGGACTGGCATTCCTACTGGGGCTGTCAGTTCTGAGGATGGTACATCTGGCTATGCGAGGAGCGTACTTGTGATGTACAGTGCACCTTAAAGCAACCCAAAGGCTTTGTTATACTGGCTAGATGTTGGGCCCTATTGTAATGAATACTGCAACAGTGTAGAAAAGGACATCTACAGTTACAGTAAGATTTTACACAACTGTACTTTCTCTCTGTATTTGACTTTTGTTGTCATTTTTTCATTGTTTGTATTTACCCTGCTGTTGTGGCAACTGAGGCAGATTACTGTTCATTCAATGCACCTATTTCATTGTATTGTAAATTGCTGCTACTCCTTCACTATATTTGTATTTCTGTGCTGTTGTGACAAACAATCCAAATTGTTACATAGTTTTTTTGTCCTTCTATACCAACCATATGTGGAAACTGACCCAGATTGATCCAGTATTGCATTACCTAAACTGTTGAGGCAATCAAGCATGACTGTTGGTTTGCTATTGCACTACTTGCACTAGTGTGGCTGTACCTCTTTTACACTTCTAAGCTTGTTTTACCCTGCTGTTGTAGTTTTGCATCTCTTGTACTGTTTTGTATCCTGCTTTACTAAATAAAAGTCTGACACCTGATTTGAATCTTTTCTGAGCTACCAGCATAAAAAGCAGAACATATCCAGGTTAATGGTACTGTTATGTTTGTCCATACAAACCAGATCCTAGAAACCATGATATCAGTTTCTAGCACCATCTGTTGGTAGTGTGCTAAGACTGGGTACTGTGAGGCAAAGTAAAAACTGCCCAATGGCAACCATTATTCCAACCAACAGCTAAATCTACATGTGAAGAGGTATACTTACTATTTCTGAAGGTCGCCTCTCATCCAGAAATATTGGAACCATCCACCAAGTTGTTAGTATTGACAGCCCATCTCATGCAACCATGCCCCAAACTAACAAATGCCTTCCTACACTGAGGCTCTTAAGAAATCTATGCTTAAATCACAAAGGTGTCTGGGGTGTAGTATGGGCAAGTGAGGTCCTCAGTGATATGCTTATGAACCAACTGATTTACACCACCAGAAAACACTAGAAAGGAAACAAAGGGTCACTCAGCTGATGGGTCAAAGTCCGTAAGGCACCCTGGTCAAGGAAATACCACTTGATAATGTCTTATTCGTGGATGACTCCAAAGAGAGAGACACTGATGCACCACAAACCAAGCTTGTGCCAGGCTTCGACATAAGTCATAAACGCCCTCAGGTCCCCTCATCTCTGGTACACACATGGCATGGCTGTTATGAATATGAGACTGAATGATTGAGAGAGACATCCCTGGGCCATATAAAGATGGACATAATGAAGTTCTGAGCATTTGTCTGAGGTTGGTATGGAACTAGTCTGAAGCAGCGTCCTACTTTCATCAAAAATGCCACCGTAGGAACAAAATGCAGTTGACTTTAACAATTGGCTTTGCTTATTGGTATCATTGTAAGAGTCTCCAATATAGGTCAGCCTGCTACATTCTCCCTGACACTGCTGCCCACCCCCCCCCCCCGAGAGAGAGAGAGTTAAGCAGGCACAGCTCTTTCATTCCATTTCTCCTCCAGTACCAGAGCTACTAATCAAACTCAGTTGCCTGGGTCATACAATTCATATGTTGGTATGTTGTTGGAAGACAAGTTACTGGTTATTTTTTTTTGGTTTGTGAGTGTTCTTTTTGCAAGAAACATCTTTATTAAATTATGTGCGACACAGGCAGTCTTACATTTATATAAATGAAAATAAATCATAGCGGGACAATCTCAGTTGCAATCATCATACCTTAGAAAAACCATACCAACACAACTGTAGCTGCAAACATTATGCATTACTTTTAATATATCCAATCATTGTCAGTCAGCCATTACATAGCTCATTCAAATCCTGCCTTCTTTTAAAGATCATTCCTCCTCTGCATGTAGTGGTCCCACAGTTCCTATTTTTCCTGTGTAATTTGCTCCTACCCTTTTCTAAAGATCCCAGTTCCAGCTGTTCTGTCAGTTACTACCTTTGTTACTTCTAGTAAAGTTGGCTTAGACTTTGATTTCCATTTTCTAACTATTGCTTTTTTGGCAGCCATCATAATCAGACTCGGCAAGGTCTGCTATATCATTAATATAATATTATGTATGATTATTGTCCTTCATAAAGGTTTGCATTCAAAATCCCAGTCTCTTCCTGTTACATTTTGAGTTCTATTTTTCTGCTTGTGCTGTGTATAGGAACCTTAACTGCACTGCTTTGAAATACCCTTTCAAATCAGCTAATCCCAATCTGACCTGTTCTAGTGCAAGAATAAGTTTATCCAACTTGACTCTTGCCATCTTCTCCTCCCAGATAAAAATCCTTCAACTCTTTATTACTGCCCACAGCTTCTCCTCTGGTTGATAAAAATATGCCTGACCTGCATATAAGACTAAAGGGGCTAAAAACATTTTAACTGCATGTATTTTACTATCAATATCCATACAACAGAGCTTCCATTTTCTCAAATTTTGTATTATCTTTTGTTTGGTCTCGTCCTACATATCCTTAGCTGCCATATCGATATAATTTTTAATCCATACTTCTACATGGTTCATTTTATCATATCCCCATAAGTATGGATATTGCTGAACCAATTTGTGTGTGGGTACATAATTTATCGCTACTGCTTTTGTTTTGCCTTCATTAATTTTGTATCCCGAAAATGTTTGAAATTGTCTCAGTATGTTTCACAGCACTGTAATGTCCCTTTCTAGTTTACCAGGTATAAAATGTCACCTGCAAAGGAGCCAGCTTCTGTTGACTACCATACCAATTATATCCTTGAATTTCTGAGTTTCTTATTTTCTTTCCCAGTGGTTCTAAATATAATGCAAACAACAAAGGGGAGAGAGGACATCTCTGCCTAGTTCCTCTGCTCATGCAGAGGAATTTTCACTTCTGATCCCTCATATATCCTCCTAATCAACCTTATATTTTTTTCAGAGAATGCAAATGCTTCCATTGCTCTGCTAATAAAGTCCCAGTTTACTCTGTCAAATACTTTCTGTACATCAAGACCTACCAACAACAGTGGTATTTTCTTACATTCTGCTTCCATCTGGATCATCACTGTTCTGTTAATGTTGTCAAATGTTTGCCTCCCCTCCACAAAGCCACATTGATTCATATCTATCTATTTTGACATCACTTTTGACATTGTTTTTGCCATTATAGATATAAACACTTTAGAATCATGATTTAATATTGAAATGGGCCTGTATGAGGCTGGATTTGACAACTCTGTACCCTCTTTAGGTATTACAGCTACTACCGCTTTCTTCCAGGATGTTGGTACTTCCCCTCCTTTTAAAATACTGTTGAACAAAACCTTCTAGAACTTTATCCCAGAGTTGTCAATTTCCAAGTTGCTAGCTTTAATCCTGTTCATCTCCAAAATCCTGTCTCTGCTTCATTTCCAGCATGTTCCAAATTCTTCTAGTCAATTCTTATGTTTTCTTCTTTCTCTCGGGCAATTGAAACAGTGGAAAAAATTTTACGGGCTCAGTCTCTCGGTGGTCCTTAGCACCAGGAGAACATGAAGCAGAACCTCCTCCTGTTTCACAGCTCACCCTGTGTTGGACAAACTTTTGTATTTCCTCCTTGGCATGTACTTCAAAAAAATGATTTTGCCCCTCCAGAGAAAAACACTTTAAAAATGTCCAAGTACAGCAACTTGAATCTCATGCCTACTGTTTGACCTTCCCTAAATAATGGAATATATTTACTCCTCTCCTGCCTGGTGCACACTGAGTAATCATTCTCCACACACACTCTATCATCTGCCACTTTTAGCACTTTCTGCCACAGTTTTGTCAAAATCAGCTCCTTCTGTCGTTTTTACTATTAAAGGTATAGGTTGTATTTTAGTGACCAGATTTGGAGGATACACACGATGTGCCTTTCAATTAACAGTTCCTGTTGTGGAATATCAGTCCAGTTGATTATTGTGCTTTCATAAAATTAATACAATCTGTTCCTTCTCTGGTACAGCATAAAATCTGTTTCCTGCTCTGTCCTCTAATTCTGTTATTTTTTTAATCATCTCTTGTTGTTCAGTCTCATATTCAGCCAGCGTTTTCTTCATTTCAACCTCTGAGTTTTGTAGTTCTGCCACCTTATCTGAATATCTGTTTAAAGCTTCCATTTTTCCAGCTTTTATTGTTTGTGTTCATATACTACTTCAGGGTTTTGTTTATTTTAACCAGGTCTGTGTGCAGCTGATTTACACTCTCCTCTAGATTACTGTAAATCATGTCTGGAATTTGTAGTGATTATTGTTGAATTACTACAGTACTCCTCTCAGTCTGTGCTTCTTTCTCACCTTTTGTAGCTGATTTTCCTCCAGATCCTTTATATTTCTTTTTTACTGGCATCCAGGCAGTGCACTTACTAGCCAGTTACTGACATTTACCCAGAAATCTAGGTCCACTGGCCTTCTTTATCAAGTTTCTGTTTTCAGGCTAGGAGAGCCAACATTTACTTAGTGTGCAGCCATCTTGGGATCCCCCAACAAGTTACTGATTGATAGTTCTTAGGATACCATGAATGTTCACTGAGTATAGTTTCCCCAGTATCAATCAAGCTGGTGGTAGTCTGGGATGTGCATATAATTTTTACTTCTAAATCATGGTGCAAAGATTTTTAATATTTGGGGATGGGGAGTACAGCATCTGGAGGTAGGTTTTTCCATTTTAGGAGACTTTCTTAATTTAGTCTCAGTTTCGTTGTCTGGTAATTCATTCCATTTTACATCCCACATGTTAACATTCCTAACTGTTTCTTCAACTTTTTTTATCTTTTCAGAATCTGTATGTTCAACATAATCATTATAGATGTTTCTTCAGGTTTGTTTACTTTCTTCTATTTTGGATGGTGTTACTATTGTTTTCTTGCCTAGTTGTTTTGGGGTTATCAGTATATTGCTTGCTTTGCAGTTTTTCTTAAATTTTTGTATACCTTCTGAGTATTTCTGCTTGTGCTAATATTTTATTTTGTCATGCAAATTGGCATTACATAAATCCTGTTCTGTTTTCGTGATGTATATTGCTTTATTACATCTTCGTAAGAGTTTTTGGTGATCCATTCCCTTTTCCGCATTCTTCTGATTGTAATACTTGACTTAGTTGCTTTATATTTCTCTGTTATGTTTCCACTGTATGATTGTACTTGTTCGCATATTTCCCAATATTATTAGGTTCATAGGTAGGTACTAGGCTATCTGCCCAAAGGCATTTATAAGCCTAGCCAGAATGTGTTGGCTTTCGCCGCCCCCTTATATTAGTTCCCTGTGCCTCTGTCCAGCAGAAGAGCCACTGAAGTGATCCCTGGGGTAAACTTTCCGTTTCCCATCCACTCATCAAGGTTTCTCTTGGAGAGTGTTTGCAAGGAGCTCTGCCTAATTTAGATTGGTATCTTGTTCCAAAGCATGAGAAGTCTCTGGGACAGGAATCTATCCCTTCAGCATGTCCTATTTAGTGTTGTGGTGAGGTTTAGATCCCTAGAGAGTGTGGCTCGAGGGGATATGGTTTTATTTAGGTGGAGCATGTCCATCAGTTCTGTGTTGGACATGGCCTTGTATGTCAGGCAGAGATCACCTCTGAGTAGGCGGTATGCAACCGAGTACAGCTGGAGTTTCTTCAGTCGAGCTGCATAGGGCATCTGTTTGAGGCCAGTGATCCTCTTCATGAGGTACTTCTGTGGTCTTTCCAGCTGTTGCAGATGTCTTGTAAGGCACATCCCAAATGGGGCATTGTATGATGGGTCTGATGCGTGATGAGTAGAGGGGCACAGTGACTTGTTTTGATCTAGATGCGAACCCTTTTGTGATTAGGTGGGCCACAGAGAAGGATTTTCTAACCACTTTGCCAATGTGATTATCAAAGGAGAGATTACTATCTTCTTGGGTCCCCAGATCCCTTATTACGTCTTCCATATTTAGGGGACTACCACCTATGTGGTAGGTTGTGGGTACTTTGTATTTTCCAAAGGGGATGACTATGCAGTTTTTGGCATTTAGCTTGAGGTCATGATTTTGACACCAGGTATCTGTCTCAATGAGACCCTTTTGGAAGATGTCTGTGTCAGCTGGAGAGTCAGTTATAGCCCCTAGTTTGCAGTAGTCTAAGAACTTGGTCAGCCATAGTCCTCCTGTGCTTGCCTGTACCTCTGAGAAGTATATGCCGAACAGGAGGGGTCCTAGGACTGAGCCCTGGGGAACGCCACTTGTAACCGGTTTAGAGTCAGACCTAGCTTTCATAACTCTCACCATGTGTGTTCTGTCCGTGAGCCAGTTAGCAACCCATCTTGTGATGTAGGGGTTTATGTTCAGGCTGGTGAGCTTGTCTATAATACCAGAATGGGGAATGGTGTCAAAGGCCTTTGTGAGGTCTAGGTAGGGTGTGTATGCCACCTTTCCCTCATCTATAGCCTTGGTAACTGTGTCAAAGAAGTCCAGGTTTAGGAGGCATGATCTGCCCTTCTGCATTTTCCCAGTAGTACTTTACCACTTGTTAGTTTAGCCTCATAATGGTATATTGTATTGATTCCTGTTATATCATATTGATCTCTGTTAATGGTTCCAATTACCATGTTTCATCACTTATTGCAATATCTTTATTTCTCTTAATATATCTATCCATTTCTATTTTTCAAGAAAGTCTTCACTTGGACCATTCTCTTCTGAGCTAAGAATGTCCTGTTTTCCTGGCACTTTCCCACTGTTTCTTCTTCTGGATAATCCCAAGATTGTTTTCATCCATCTATCTTGGTGAAGTTTCTGAATTTTTGCTTTGTGGTTTATATATTAGATAACTGTTTATCTGCCTTTGTTGACCAGGAAAGTCTGACAGGACAGAGCCCATTTTCAGCAGAGGCCTGGGGAGAAAAGCTACATCACAGTATATTTGTATTAAGTGAATTTCAGACAGTTCTGAGAAAAACAACAATTACATTTCTCATGAAAAAAAATACATAATTACAAGAGTAGTATATACAGTAAAGTGTTTACACCAACAATTATGGTGCAATAGCAAGCTGAGAAGTGAAGGGTTTAATGTGGAGACTCCATTAGATACTTTCAACTCTAATTAGGCCCTTTTTCAGTGATTATAAATGTATTTTATTTTGATTTTGTTTGCTGGGTTTGTCTGACTGAGTTTAATGAAAAACACGTTTCAGTGGAGGCCTGAGGATAGAAGCTCCAACATATTACACATTTTTAAACAGATGTTCAGTAATACAAGTGACCAGACATTAAATAGTACACATTAACAATTACACATACATGTGTTAATTAGATTACATTTACGTCAAAGTATGGATTAGTAGATGTTGAACACCAAGAATTTGAAGAGGTGATTCATGCTTAGAAATCCAAAGAAATGGAGGTAAAGGAAGAAACTAAATAGGGCAGAAAATGTTAATGTAGTTAAGAGATGGGATGTAAAGCAAATTAGCAAATTCTGAGACAATTATATATGGCTGTAATAAAGTTTATATAAATATAGAAGTGAGGAGCAATCAGTGTCACAAACCTATGTATATGGCTGGGAGCTGCTAGTAAAACTATGCTGCTGTTGGTGAAGAGTAGTTGTGGGGCATAGGATTCTGAACTAAGAGAAATGGATTGATGATCGGGCAAGCTGTTTGCTTTCTGAATTTTATTCCAGTGGAGGTGGGATGTGGTTACATAGTTTAGCTACAATATTTGAATGTAGAGAATCACCTGCAGTATTAGATGATTTAATTATAGTCTTTAGTGATTTTTTTTTCTAGAGCATACAGTTCTGTTAAGGGACAATTGTTACATTAGGGGCTGGGCAATTTTCTGGTTTATAGAGAAATCTGTGTATTGTTAGCTGAGAGAGCTAGGTGATGTGATAGTTCTAACCAGTTTAATTTTCTCAGGGCTAAGTAATGGTGTATGCTTTTGCTGTAATTTACTGAAAATTTGATTATTTTATTATAATATCGCTCAGGTTTGGACAGTTGTGATACTTGAAAATTAGTGAAGATTGGGGCAGCATAGACAAGAGATGGCAGTAAGAAACTAGAAGCTGTACCTCTTTTGGCTAAGTCAGTGAGGTAGGTTTTACTGTATATAATGTACCTATTTTTTTTTTTTTAACCAAGTGTGATACATAGTGGTTAAACTTTGGTCGTCTATGATGATACTTGTTTTCTATTATGGTGGTGTTAGCAGAGACAATAGTGAATAGTGGTGATTTGGCAGAGATGTGTTGGATTAAAAGCAGTAATTTAGTTTTTTGGGGTTTAGAAGTAGTTATGAATTATTTAGCCAGATTTCATATCACTAGGAAGGATTTTTGCATTAAGATGTTAGAGTTTAGAGAGTAATTTGTTAGAGCAGATTAGGGTGAAGTCATCAGCGTATTGAACTAGGGTAGCAGAGATCATTGATGAATATGTTTAAAATAACGTATAGATCCTTGTAAGACACCAGTACTTACTGGCAAGAAGGCAGAGAAATCATTTTTCTATTTTGCTTCTTGGTCTCTGTTTAAGAGGTAGCTATGGAACCATCACAGTGAATATTTAGTGAGCCCTAAGGATGAGAGCTTATGCAAGAATTTCTAGTGAGAGACTGTATCAAAAGCTTTTGCTAAGTCTAGGAAGATGATGGAGACTAGGCTTCCAGTGTTCTGTGGGTGTTTTGGCAAAATAAAATTTAACAAAACAGTAGTTGTCCTATGATATGTATGGAAGCCATGTTGAGATGAAGACAGAAGCTGGTTGCCTATTAGATAGTTGATAAGTTAGTTATGAATACATTGTTTTCTAATTTTTTGATAGGATAGAGAACATGACAATTCCACTGTACTTTGAAAGATCTGTATTGATTCCACCCCTGTGCTGTGGAATAATGAATTATTGTTTCCACGAGGGGCTTTATTTTCAGATATGCATTGAGTTTTCAGAATTGAAACCATATATGCAATAGTCTCAGCTGTCATTTTTTTAGATATTATTTGATGGAATCTGTGAGAACTGGTTGAAAGGAGAAAGTTGAAGGAGGTTATTTGAGTATGAACCTTATGAACTTGATTAGTTGCCTGGTTGGTTAATGGCTGTATTGTCTGTATAAAGTGAGTATAGAATTGGTTGGCTATGCTATCCTTTTGTTTAGTGTTTTGGGTTCGCTGAGTAGCTTGTCCTGGATTTAATAGTTTATTGATTAAGGCCCGGAACAGTTTTGGATTATTAGTGTGTTTGTTTTGATTGGTTGAGTAATAAGTTTTCTTATTTTTGGTGATAAGTTGTTTTTTTGTTTTTTTTTGGTGACTTAGTTATCTCTTTGCTGGTAAAGTATGCATATTTTTATTTTTTGTCAAGACCTTGCATGTTTTCTTTGATTCATGAGTTGTTTACTTGCTAAGGATAAGCATGGGGCAGGGTTGGCTTTGACTCTTTGTTTTGTTGTGGGGGGGGCTTGTTTGTTTAGAACACCTAGAAAGGTTTTGTTGAACTCTGAGACAGCAGTAAACTTTCGTACCAGATTGTAATGATGCATTTTGGGGCCGTTGCTTTGGTACCTTATGATATAGATTGGTAAATAATCACTTATGCTGTTCTGTGGGGTGATATTTTATTTGGAGAGAGGATGTTAGGATCCATTTGATTGCTAATTGTCTGACTGTGGCTTTGTTATGTCTAGTTGTGTTTCTAAGTTGTGTGAACTTGTACAGATGTATATTATTGGTTGGATTTTCAAATTATATTTTTGTGACTCTATAGTAACATCACTCAGTACTATGGGTAAAAAGAGGGAATATTATTGGGGTAGCAGGGAGACTTCTTCAGCATTTGTTTTTATAGAAAATAGCGAAACCACCAGCTTTTTTATTCATACTGTCTAATCTGATAATTTTATAGTCTGGTTGGAAAATCTCTTAATTTTTTTTTGTTTTTTGGCAGAAACAGATTTCTGAGGCAACTAAGATGCCTGGAGTGTATTGTGCTATGGCCATACATACACTTCAGAGAGTTAATTTTAAATACTTCGTAAGTTGGTATGGTATGTATGAAGGCCAGAGTAGAACTGTGGATGAGGTGTTAGTGATAAAGGAGCTTTTGGAGATTTGCTGTCTGATGCCTGAGTATGCAGAGATAGGTTTGGGTTTGGATGGATGTCAGCACTAAGTTTTATGGTTATGGAGGTATGACTGTATGGGTAGAGGCATTTTTGCTTGATTTCATGTTTAATACCCAATTTGTGACTAAATTACTTTTGCTGTGAATTATTGTGATTAAATATAGGATATAAGAATGATAATGCAGATAGGGTGTGACTGGAAGATGAGGATCAGAACTGTTATGTTTGACAGGCATAAGAGTTTTGTAGAACTTGTATGGGTAATGAATGTTGGCGGTATGTGTGATGATGTGAGGTAGAGCCATCTATGCCAGGAGGAGTAGGGCAGTGGGATGTGTAAGATATGCCAGCATAGCTAGCTGGAGTTTTGTAAAGAATTATGTCATTTGTATAGCAAACTGATTTTTACAGGTGCTTGTGTTGAAAATATATTTGTAAAGCTGCTTGTGTTACAAGTGTACCAACAGTGGGTCCTGCTGGACAGAAAAGAAATACACCTGTATGTCAGACTGTATTGTAACTGTTGAAATTAATATATTGTACAGAGGAGAATGGAAAAGAAGAGATTAATCTCAGTCCAGCTAACTTTGAAAAATAGTCTGAAATTAAATTACCTGGTTTAGGCCATAAAGGTTGTATCTCACAGTTCTGACTGCAGCCAGAGACAAAATGTCTGTAAAAACCAGGACTAGGAATCCTAATGTATTTCCCTTAGGGGTGAACTCATAGGTCTCAACCTCTTAAGAGGCCAATGTGTAACACAGACCCTAGCAGTGTGTGACAAATAGTCAAAATGTGGAACACCCTATTTTCGCACTGTGCAAACATGCACCACTTCCAAGGAAGAAGTGGGTTTTCTGCCAGAAGTATTAAGTTAGGGAATTCTGTACATTTGTGACAAAAGTGCAATTTATTTGAAAAGTTACAAGAATAGGTTTGTTTCAATCTAAATTTACTTCACAATAGTGCATGTCTTCTCATGCAGCCTGTGTCCTGTACCTCTTATTGTGGATGTGTGAACCTTCAAGCAAATCTAGGATACCACACAGATGAAAACATAGTTGACCATAACTGGATTACCTTGGGTATAAAAGAAAGAATTAACCCTAAGGGCAAACCCCGTCTAAATGAGGAAAAAATAAAAACTCAGACCCTTTCGGTAGAAGACAAAGCCTCTAACAATACTGTCTTCCATGTACAGAATGATAAGGATGTAGAAGAGGCAGTTTCCAAGGGGGAGAGACAGAGTTGACTTTTCCACTACATAATTCAGGTTTCATGAAGACAGTTGCCATTTTTCATGTGTCTTTTCAGTGTACCAGAGAGATTCCCTACATAAAGAGTGACAGGTGATAAACCTAAGGACTCCCCTATACTATACAGAACAAGAAAGTAACATCTGATTAGAGTCCGTTCTTCACTACTCGTACAGAAACCTAGGCCAGTAAAGTTAATGTATTGCAAACAATTGCTTATACAGTTTGTAATCTCATTACTAAATAGGCCATAGCAATCAACATGCTGATTCACAAAAGTGAATATGGACTGTTTAAAATAATTCTGCTACCAAAAAAAAAGAAAATGTGTATATATATATATATATATATATATATATATATATATGTGTGTGTGTGTGTGTGTGTGTATGTGTGTGTGTACATACATGTACATATACATACACACACTCTTACTCAACCAAAGGAAAACAAAATTCATCAATTACTAGTTAATAAACGAGAACACCAGTGTGCCAACTTAAGGAAGGGCAATTAGCTAATTAGGTAGTTGTCACAGCAGGAGACTCATTCTGTTTAAAAACATTAATTTTCAAATTACTAAATGACCATTACTGCTCACCTTTAAAAGGCACACTGTCAGACTACAGTACTAACCACTCAGAAACCAAGTCAGGATACAACTGGTAGGCTACATTTCATGTTAACTAGAGAAAAATCCTTTATAAAAGTTGCCCGAACTCTGAATGTAATAATATTCTATTGCAGTGGCGCAAAAACCAGTAGCAGCATGTCATTGGTTTCATTCTCTGCCTCCTCACTGGCTGTCTTTGCATCAGGTGCAGTTACTTGATTGCCTCATATACCACAATGTCAATTAGCTTAATTGTGGAATATGAGCCAATCAAAAAGCTCAAAGTGGAGCCACTTCTATTGAATGTGGAACAACAGAACAGTGGGTTAAATCCGCCTGAAATGTGGTGCATTCTGCACAGTCTGGAGCATTTGGCTGCTCAGGGTGAACTAATTGCCACCTGGGAAGGGTGGAAGTTTTTGAAATATTTTTATATCTTGCAGATGCTGTAATACATCTGAGCAAAGCTCTGTGCATGTGTATTATGACACACGTGCTAGAGTCTGGTTCTGTTTCTAGTAAAGGGGCTGGGGTGGAAACCAGAAGTGAGATGACCAGATGTATGTGATGTCATTCTGTAATCCAGCACTGAAATTATTTAATACTAGATGAGACAGAAGTCTCAGGGCAGTCTGTTTTTGAAACCTGGCAAATAAGGAAGACCCTCACCCTCTTCATCTTGCCTTGTTTTAAGTAAGTAGGAAATTGTAATTCTTTAGATCAGTCAGGAAAATATAGTGATATTAGTTAAGTATCTTTTTTTGCATCTGTGAGAATCCTTCCATCTGTGTTATTTTTAATATTGCCTGTGATTGAAACTCTGGTGTTTATTGTGGGTCTATATTGTAAGTTCGAAGTTTGAAAACTTTGAATCTCATATGATCGACGTCATATGAGTGAAGTTTTCATACATCAAACGTTTCAATGGATATCACCGTAGGGAATATTTCCCTTCGCTTCAATGTAGTGCGATCTCGGGGTTAGTATATTTAAGTAGCGGGGGGTGTGGGGGTGCAGGGGGCTTGCCTCCCTGCATAGTGTGTTCAGGTAGGTTTTTTATTTTTAGTTTGTGGATATTTTATGTTTGATGTTTGAAAACGTTGCTCATATGGAGTCGATCATATGAGATTCAAAGTTTTCAGACTTAGAACATGTAATATAAACCCATTTATTGTAAATAGATATTCCATATTTTCATATTATTTTATTATTTATTATTAAGTATATTTAAACTTTTCATTGTGGCTGGTCTTTTAGAGAATATTTTAACCTTTGAGAGTAATTCTAGTTGGTGATTCAGCGGCCGCTCCTGAAAGCCATGCTGCATTGGTCAAACACTATTACTAAATTTATTTATTTAATTTGACATTTGTTAACCGGGTTTGTCCAACTGAGCCAGAAGCCCATTTTCAGTGGAGACCCGAGGAGAAAAGCTCCAGAGTTCTACAGACAATTAGTAATAACAGTTGTAAAACAGTATTAATAAATATAGAAAAAAAAAGTGAAAAAATGATTAAAAACTTGTAGTGGCTAATACAATTTGAAGTAGGAGACAATAGTGAAATTAAGAAGAAAACAATGTTAGTTTACAGCATGAATTAAGAGAAAAATGAAGTAATGCTTGAATATTACAAAAAGGATTACAGAGGAGTTATTTATATATATATATATATATATATATATATATATATATATATATATATATATGTAATATTTACATAAGATGAGGTAGCCTAGCTTGTGGGACTGAAATGTAGTAACCAGTGTGTTTAGATAAGAGATAGTAGAGGGATTAAATGTTTGTGTGCAGAGTACTATAGAGAGAAAAAAGGGGATGTGGAGAATTAGGTAGGGGCATGACCTGGTATTGAGTAGAAGTTTTTTAAACTCCTTTTTGAAGTGTTTGGGGGAAGGAAATGGATCTTATAGAAAAGGGGAGTTTATTCCAAGCTTGGGCTACAGTGTGTACATAGTAGTTTTCCAATGTTTTTTTTTGGGGTTGATAGATATCAAGGAGCTGTTGGTCTGCAGTATGGAGGGGATGATTTGGGGAGTAATAGGATACAAAGGAGGAAAGCAAGGGGCAGGATGTAGGTTTGAAGAGAATGGAGTGTGTGGTTTGAAACTGAGATGCTGGGAGAATTCAAGCCATTGCAGTTTGTTTAGAGCAAGGCTGTGGTGAGTTTATAGAAAACTTAGCTATTTTGCACTATGTTCGTTCTAGTTTTATATATATATATATATATATATATATATATATATATATATAAATGTTTGTTTAGATATAGATGCATGCTATGGATGTTAGTGAAGATTGGGGCTGCATGAAGTAAGGACGGAAGGAGTAATGCCTGAGCCAGGGATTGTTTAGCACCTGGAGTAAGAAATGTCTTATTTCTGTATAGTAGACCTAGCTTTCTGTGTTTTTTTTTATACTTTTTGGATATGCAGATTACATTTTAAGCTCATCATTGATAATGGTACCTAAAAGCTTTGTGTGGGATTCTGCTCTAATGATGGTGTTGTCAAGGGATGTAATGACAAAGGTTGATTTGTGGTGTGCTAGAGGTTGAGGAAGGAATAGCAAAAGTTTAGGTTTTTTTTTTTTTTTTTTTTTTTTTGATTTAAGATAATCTGATTGTCAGAGAGCCATTTTCAATGGACAGGACAGAGTCTTGTGTGTGGAGTAGAGAGAGATTGTTGCAGATAGAGATTAATGTATAATAGTCAGTGTATTGAATAAGGGTGGACTGTTTGCAAGAGATACGGAGGTCATGGTGAAGATATTAAACAGAAGAGGGCCTAGGATGGAGCCCGGGGGACTCCAGTTTTAATGGGAAGAAAGGGGGAGCAGGAACTGAGCCGTCTGACAGATTGTCTATTGGAAAGATAACTGGAGAACCAAGCAAGTAAGGGACTATGGAGGTTAAGATGAGAGAATCTGGTTAGAAGTAGTGTAGGTGAACCAGTGTTAAAGGCTTTGAAGAGGCCAAGGAAAAGACAGGATACTAGTTGGTTATTGTCTCTGGCCTTGGCTACAGCGTCTACACTGTCATTTGTATTAGTATTAATTTTACTGAGTAAAATTAGGTACCCATGTAAGAGCCTTAGCGTAGTTGGCTTTGGACTGTTCTGGTGGCAGTATCTACCTTATAGTCTGGGCAGAGGGGGCATAACTAGTAAATCTCTGCCGGCCTTCACAGGTGTGTGTGTGTGTGTGTGTGTGTGTGTGTGTGTGTGTGTGTGTGTGTGTGTGTGTGTGTGTGTGTGTGTCAGCTACATGGAGCAGGGACACAGAGCACTAGTTTTACAGATAGGGTGCTGGAGGACTTTGCTTGGAACACTCTGCTGAGGACTCAACTCTACAGCTGAGGCCAGTTTGGAGTCTTATTTGGGTCTGGAGAGAGAGAGGAAACCTAGCCCCAGGATGGGAGTGTGTTCTCTGTGTGGCCTTAAGGGAAATTGTCCTTGGTGCAGAGAGCTGAGGCTGGAAATTCTGTGCATCTATCTTTGTGCCAAGTGAACGTCCCCCACCAGTGTCAGTGGTGAGAAATGAGACTCCTTGATTACTGGCTCAGAGCAGGGACATCATAGTATGTTAGGTAGGTAGTAGGAGAATAGATACTAGTGGGAGGAATTTTTAGGGAAAATGCATTTCTGAAATGTAAGAAATGGAGGGGTTTGAAAGGACAGAGGATGAAGGTTAAAATAAGAAGTTGGGAGGATTTATGTGGGAAAAGTAGAAGTTGAAATGTTGACGACTTACAGGTACGGTTAGGGATGAGATCTGAGTAGGAGTGGATAATAGTGTGACGAAGTATGAAAGGAGAAAGTCTGTTGGAAATGATGCTAAAAGTTTGATGGAAGTTGGAAAATAGGTGAACAGGAACAGGAGTTTTTTTTTCTAATAGTGGAGTTGGTTGGTGAGATTAAGGGAATAGGTGTCACAGGTGAAAAGAGTATGTAGTAAGTTATAATTATAGAGTAAGGTAGGGTGGGTGGGAATTTGGGGTAGGGGAGTAAGGTGAAGCCGAGAATAGAGGGCTTCCCACCTTCTGGCCAAGTATGACAGAAAATCAGTTTTATAGCTGGTGTTGAACATTTAGCAAGGAGGCACAAAGTATAGCAGGTTTTCTTTCATTTACAGAATGCAGAAACCAAGAAGCTAGGGAGACGAGGTAACTGGCATATACAGTTTTCTATAACTGCCAAGAGAAAGGACAGTGGCCAGTTTGGTTTCCTTAATAGTGCAAGGACTTCTCCTTGGAATGCTGCAGGAACATACCTGCCTAGTTAAATGTTAATATACAGCAAGGCTGTCCATGTTAACTTGCATTGCACAATGGCAAAAATCTCAGTAAAAACATTCACAAATATGTGCCTTGTGGTAGAGCTCTTGCTGTTTAAAGGGCAGGGACTGATGTAATGTACTGAGACTATGAAAGGAAAAAGAGAAACACTGCTTTACTGAAGTATTATATGGAGGCAATGAAGTCAATTCAGTTGACACTAACAGTATTGATTGTGGGCTGTTTGGTTTGTTTGCTGTGTTTAAAACTCAATGTGATGCTAAAACATTAATATGAGAGAGCTGACAATGTGAGGGAAGGAATGGTTGGGGGTAAGGAGGCAAATTAAGTTAATGAGCCAGTATGAAGATGAAACATACAGAAAGGGACTACATTGCTTTTTTGTAGTTTGTGATTAGGTCTTGAAAATTGACACTGGAAATAGAATTTCCCAAACAAATCTTGTAACGCCTCTAAAGGTAAGAGAGGTTGAGTAACAGTTGTATGGAGTTGAAGGCAGGCAGGGAGAATGAAAGTACAAGATGTGTTTCCTCCCCAAACCCCTAGAACAGGTCAGGTATCAACCTGCAGGTTGCCTCAGGGTGGTCCATTTTTAGATGCATGGAATTTACAAGGAAAATGGTGATCTAGCCTACTGCTAAAATTTGATAATTTTTCACATTTGTGGGACATGGGCAGATGCAAAGTATACTTCAGAAGAACCAAATATTTGTCTTGTAAAATTACTTGTTTTTTTTCATAAAGCAGGTCTCGCTACTATATAGAATCTTTCCCGTGTACCTATTACGTCAGTCACTGTTGTGCGGTTTCAAAAGTGGAGAACATTTTGGAAAGAATAGGTCCTCTTATATAACTTGGATAATTGTGGTGACTGATTTATATTGGTTACTTCATTGTGAGAATTTATTATGGCTACATTTTGTTCCAGTCACAAAGTTATTTTCAATTACTTTACACTTTTGAATGTAAATTGTTTCTTACCGGTGTTTTTCTTTTCTTATTTATTTAATGTTCCTTAAAAATTTTGCTTTTGGAGCCACCCTCTAATTCCATGACATGTGTCAGAAACCCTTTAAAAGGGTAAAAATACGATGGAGCTCAGTCACCCTAAATACTGTGAGTGTAAAGGGACAAAAGCAGTTTTGGATGTGTTGGAAAGCATGTTATCTAAGATCATGTTAATCTACTGATGCTATAAGCAGTCGGTCCTTTCATAGGCATAAGAAAAGAATCCAGCATTTGACAATGGTTATCCGATAACCTTTATAGAGTTTATACTGTAATAAAAGTAATGTATCAAACTGCTGTTAGTAAAAATGTTAAATGTTTGTGTTTGGAAAAGTGCAAACATGTTCCTCTAACATAAAGAGTGGGCTTAAGTGAAATGTTTAAATGAGTGGTAAGGAGTTAGCAAACCTTCAAAATAGGTTCACTGTTCACGGGTGAAGTAATGTTGAAGAACAGAACTTCATGCATTTTGTCAGTATTCATGCCAGCTAATCTCTAGAGGCAAACATGGCTATCACCTCAGACATAGCCTGGAGAGCCTACTTTAGGGCAGAGGAAGGCCCAGGGAATTTGGACTCCACAGAGCAAAGGAAATGACACACAAATCAGAAATGTTGACCGTGGTTCTAACAATGAAAGCTTTCCATAGCAATTTGTCCACAGGAGCATTACAGATTTGGACAAAAAGCATCATAGTAAAGTGGCACATAAAGAAGCAAGTTTAATACTTATTCATACCCCTTGTGCCAAGCTAGTGATAGAGGTATGTCTCCTGGCACAAAACCTTTAATTGACATTTATAGCGTCCTACATCCTGAGTCAGAAAAACATCATTTCAGATCCTCTGAGTAGGGATCATTTGTACCCAAACAAATGAATGCTGAAGAGTGAGGTCTTCATGGACCTAGTTCACAGATGGGAACACCACAGTATAGATGTCTTTACCTCTCCTCTGAGCAGGCAGTTACAAAGGTTCTCCACAACCCATTAAATAGGGACATGTAGAGCGGATGCCTTTTCCTTCAAATGGATAGATCTCTTCATGTATGTCTTCCCACAACTACTGTTAATCCCCTGGGTACTGCTGCAAGTGAGGTCATACAGGCCAAGCATGATACTCATAGCTCCCTTCTAGCCTAGTCATTACTGGTTCTCCCTTATGTTGATCCTCAGAGAGGGGAGAAACTACACTCTTCCCTTGGTGAATAGAGCCCTTGTGTGTTGGGTGAGTAAATCTTTCATGCAACCACATGTGAGCACTGTTAAACTAGCAGCCTGCAGGACTGGATTATAACATCAACCAGTGCATCTTTTTCTACTGAATTTCTAGATTGAGAGAGGTGAATAAATGTATACCATAAAATCATGCTTATCAAAATGGAAAAGGTTTTATATCTGGTATCAGGCCAAAGGTATCATGCCATGTAATGTTGGAACAAATCATGTGCTGGAATACCTTTCAGATCTGTTTAATCAGGGCCTCTTATTCAGCTGTTAAGGACCAAGCATCTGCCATTTCTGCTCTCCCCCCGTCTGTATTTACTCCCATTTGAAGCAATTTCTAAAAGGGGTAGTTCACCTCAGACCACCTAAAAGAAATCTAGTACCTGCTTGTGACCTAAATTATGTATTGAAAAAAAAAACTTTCCCTCTCCTATCCCCGCTTTGAGCCAGCTGTCTCAGCCCTGCTAAAGATGGTCATATCGAAGACTGCCCTGCTGGTAGCAATTATCTCAGCCACGCAGGTCAGAACTACAAGCTCTCACTGTCTTTCACAGGGATAGAGTTAATCTTAGAACCAGCCAATCCTTCATGCCCAAGGTAGTGTCAGAATTGTCCTTGAATCAAGCTATACACCTGCCAGGTGTTCTTCCCTAATCCTCAGAGTAAGGCTGAACCAATTCTGCATTCACTGAATGTGCATCAACAGATCAGATACTGCCTAAGCAGGACACTGTATCCAAAAGATCAGAACAGCTTTTACAGAAGGAAAGGATGGTAGACCTGTTTTCCATACACACTATTTCAAAATGGATAGCTAATTGTATTTCTTTTTATGTCAATTATGGAAAGCAACTACCAAGATCTGTCATAGCACATTCATGAGACACTTAGTCAGCAATGCCTTTTGTAAGGATGTTCCTACTCGGGACATCCTGGAAACTGCCACCTGGACCTCAGTCCATACATTTATCAAACACTACCACCTAGGCTGTGATTTCAGGGCTGGAGCAGGCTTTGCTTCTGCTGTATTGCACAATCTTCTGGCCTGTGGACTCTGACAGCCACACCTCAATCTGTAGCTTTGGGAGTCCTCCCAAGGATCAGTACTGCAACACTGACTGCAAAGAACATAGTACAGTTGTGTTATACTTACCATAACTGTAGATTTTAGAGAAGGTCAGTGGTGTAGTACCAACTTCCTTCCCCATTCCCGTCTCTCTGCCTAGCCTTTATACCTGGAGGATGGCCTAGGTACCCTGTTCCTATCATCATCATTCCCCAATAAGCCTTTACTCTCCACAGCCACTCTCTGTTTTAGACAGCTGGGAAGGTCATGCTGTCATCTGGCATCAGTCAACTTCACAGCCTAGAAAGACCTGAGGATAGTGGAGATAGATACCCATTTTATACCCTGACTGGAGATGGATGTCCGTTTTGTACCCTGGCTTCTGGATGTTAGTCCTCATATGTCCATCAACAAAGGATGATGCCGGGATTCGGAGAATGGGCCAGTTGCAGGCTCTTGCTCGGCAGGAAGAACCAAGGATCAGTAATGCAACATTGATCTACTCAAAACATCTATAGTTATGGTAAGTGTAACACAACTGTACTTTACCCTGCTTTCTGTAATGGAAGAGTATGCAGTCTTGTATTTGGCAAATTGCAGCCTATTGTATTTATACAGTAATAATGGTGGTAGCTATTTATCATGTGATCAGTGTTTTGCTACATCTATTTTGTCTCGTGCTTATCAGTAACTGGCAAACTGAATCTGTGTGCTATTCTTGAAGCAGTGTGTTGTTTTTTTTTTCTCTCTCCATCTGATGTTAGGGCTTGTACTTGTACAGCACAGACAATTGCCATCATCCTAACCTTTACACTCTGAAAAAAAAAAAGTGGAAATGAAATTTTTTTGCTAATGTTTTGTTGAAAAGGCATTTTTTGGTGGGAGGATTGTTGACAAAGCAGCGTATTTAGTATAGATGTCAGATTATTTTCTTCAGCTTTGAAGACCATAACGTTGGTAATTTGGGTGAAAATGCTGGATACACTGTAGGATTTACTTGCATCATAATATGCCTTTCCACAGTTTATGCCATCAGTTCAGTAAAATGATTCTAGTCCACTTAATTTATTCTGTATTTAATGTCTCTCCTCTCTTTCCCAGAGTTCCTTTTCCACGGATCCCTCTCTGTGTTTCTTCCTTGATTGAAGCTATTCATGTATTTTTTTGTTTGTTTTGTGTCTATTTTCATGTACCTTATTTCCCTGTCTGCAGTGTTTTGCTAGAAGTATTAGTAGCTATCTGTATTAACTTTATGCCCCTTGTTACTTTCCATTGATTCTATCTCATTCCTGTACTGAAACTGTTGGTGAAATGTTCTTGAGATTTCCTATTTTCTACGTTCTTGTTTGTACAGCGGTTCTATTCTTGTTCATTTCATTGCCACTCTGACAATCACTGAAGATCTGAGAGTCCCAGATCATTTATTCTTGCAACACATAGATTCATGGCTCTGATGCCTGGAGTACTGAGTTTTACTATTCATGCACACTGTGTGTTTATTAGAAAGATCAGCTTTCCGAAGCTCAGCATGTAGAGTGTTCACAGGTTTATTTAATTAGTGAATCAGAAAGGTTGCACCTTCATGCTTTATTTTTGGCTCCTTGCAGGCATCTATGTCACATCAACAGAGAGAGAAGTTCTACTGAATGCATTATACCATGTAGTTTATACGGTATACATATTATTCCTTTAAATTCCCCTGTGAAACCATATACTTACTGTGTGTATGCTCTGCTTTGATGTACTGCATTAATTAATACCACAGTATGCATTCCCTGAAAGGTTTAAACTAGAATCTTGAATCTCCCTGGGACAACCCCATCACATGCATGCACACAGACACTTATATCTTTATGTAACAAACGAATAGGCTTGCTGCATTTTAGGTACAAAAAAAATTTAAATTTTTTGCTGTTCAGTTTGTGTAAGACTGACACCATTAAAGTTGTTCTTCAGGTTATAGTGACTGTGTGGGTATATGTGTGTGTCTTTATCTGTCTATTTGTATATTTGCTTTTCCTCACTCCGAGGATGGACGTACAGTACTGTACTCTTGTGCACTTCTCAAGATAGAAGATTGATACAAAGTCTGTTTTTTTTTTTTTGGGGGGGGGGTTCTAAAGTATTTTCTTTATGAGGGACTGAAATGTCTTTTAGAAGGGGTGGAAAAGTCTGTGCGTGTGTCAGTGTCAAATTTTTGTCAAACTGTTACATGAATATTTCATGTGCACTAGGTACATTTATGCAATTTAACAGGATTAAAAATATCATGCGTGACGTATTTTGTCAGAGGTATTTTATCACCCTGGGTAGCAGTCATAATTGGCAAGAGTAGGTCTGCATTTGGCAAAACAGGGTAGAAGGCCCCTGTAATATGTTTAAGTTGGACTTTGATACAGATGGTGTGTGATCTGCTTTTTAAGGCAGATCTATGAGTTGGAAAAAATCTAACCCCCCCCACCACCACCACCACCAACAGTGCGCTAGATGAGCTGTTTATTTTTTAAATGCCAATATGTGGATGGCCTACTGCAAGACTGCAGTGCTTACTAGGTGTTTTTTCTCTGTGTGACTCTGAATTTGGTGTATACAAGTGAAGAAGCCAGTGTGTGTGCAGAGGTGCTTATCCCCCTAGAAAACGAATAGTGAATTCACCTTTGTATGCTTAGTCAAGTTTGACTGAGCCAGTGCATTGTCTACAGTTTAGATTTAGCCAATTTGTAATAGATTCACATATTTCCTGGGGATCAAAGTGCACTGTGTAAATGCTATTTCGTTGAACAACCTTAAGAAATCTTTCTTTAGATTAAGATGGTAACCTTAATGCATTTGTTTTTAGCATTTTTTTATATTAAACTGTTGAAGCAGCACTTTTTTAGCCTCATCAGTAATACGTCATTGTTACAGTCTAATTACGCCCGCAAGGCTAGCCAACATTTTCAAAAAATAAATGCCCATAGTAAGTATACCCCAATGTCTCACAGCAGCAGAGAATTGCTTGCACCAGCTCTCCCTTGATCACTGCCTGTTACGTTAAATTGTATCTTGATAAATATCTGATAGAAAATGCACATCAGATAGTGTGCTGTGCTTTTTCTTTTCTTTTCATTGAAATAAACAAAAACTGAGTATTCTAGGAAGAGGGACATCTTGTGCACATCTTGAAGATCTGAGCAAATCAGTATATTAGGTACTTTCCTTTGTGTAAAAGTTAAAACTGCAAGATTTCTTTTGAGGTTGAAAGCCAGTTGTAAAAAGGGGTTATTGACATACCTTTCAAATGTTCTTGACTTCACATTATATTTTTGCCCTGTCCATTGTAATTTCTTAATTTTCTGGTGCCTGAGGATTAGTCAGTAATGACAGAAATATAGAGTTCCATACTTCCTGTTCAGAATATTCATGTGTATGGAAAACCTGTTCTATTAACTTTTTAAGTGAATTAGAGCAACATTTAAAATGTGTTCCTAATTTTGGGCCTCTTTCCCTTCCTTACGTTCGGTTTTATTTTGAATGTTTGAGAAAAGACGTTGAGAGGTATGTTTATGGATGGTGGTCCTAAAGAGTAGGATCTATGGGAAGTATTTGTAACGCACATGTTAATCATAGTAGGGCACCAGTGATCAAGTGAATTTTGTCCATTTTCAAGATGGTGATTAAAATGGGATGGTTGCTAAACTACTGTAAAAGTTGTATTTCTAAGTTGTCAGAATGCCTTTTGAATGGCAAAAGGAAAGATGGGTCTTTTTCTTTGATTTCCTAAGTGGACAAGGACTAAGCAAGTTAGAAACTGTTAGCACAAAATGAAAAAAAACTGGAAAAAATGAGCTGCTGTTAAGGTGAATCATATGGAAGTAATTATAACTGTCCTTATCATTTTAAAGTAGTATTGTGAAATAAAATTTTTGAGCAGTTACATTTTTACATTAATGGGAAATTAAGTTAGTCATGGGATCAGAGGAAATACTTTATTGACAAAATACTGTACTGTATTTAACACTTTGTATAGGTACGACCTACTACAATTTTTAACCCAAGGGTACTTCATTCTGTCCAACTGCATACTTGTAAACCTATTTTCTGCAGTTCAGTTTGTTTCACTTGACTGTTCAGTAAAGATTCTGCAGCACTTTGAGGCCTATTATGGGGAGGGGGGTAAATTAATTTACTCTGCAGATCACTGACCTCAAAGTTGATTGTGTAATCTGCATAAGAGATTGGAAACTTTGTCCCCTCATAGAAAAAGTGTTTAGTTTTAGTTTTGATAAAAAGGTTGTGCTTTCAGCAATACTAATTTTGTTTTCCAAGAAGCTGGTTTGCATTTCAGTTTGCAGAGTGAGCATAGCAAAATTATATTCAAAGTCAAGGTGCTCATGGTTTCATTTTATAATTGATCTAAAGCTAATGAGTTAAGCCCAATTTTAGGAGGGGAGAAAAAAGTTGTAGTATCAAGTTAGCATATAGTGGGATAGAGGCACAATACAAGAAGTGAATATCACTTCAAGCAGAAAATGCAGTACCCTAACCCCGATTCATTGTAAGTACAGTTGCTGAACCTTGCTTTTTGTGAAGAGCAAGGCCCCCATACAATCTTCTGTCAACTCATTTATTCTGACTGTAAGATCTGTACACCTTAGGGTAATGGGGTACCCCTCCCCATACCATCTTCTACCACCTCACCTATTATTCTGACTTGTATAGTCTGTGCACATTAGGATAGTGGGGCACCCCCCCCCCATAGCCCATACAATCTTCTACCACCTCATTTATTATTCTGACTGTAATGTCTGTGCACCTTAGGGTAATGGGGCACCCCCCCCCGCCCCCTAGTGATCTTTTCTGGTAGGTCATTTCTTCCACCAGTTGTGTATTATACCACGACTAACCATTATACAAAGTGGTAAG
This sequence comes from Protopterus annectens, assembly GCF_019279795.1. NCBI lineage: Eukaryota > Metazoa > Chordata > Ceratodontiformes > Protopteridae > Protopterus > Protopterus annectens. The sequence goes on along the minus strand of NC_056725.1, from coordinate 152,670,342 downwards.
TGATATAGGGCAAGCAAACACAGCATCTTCTGAATTTTCAGAACTTTAGCAGCTTGTTTCAGGCAACTAATTTTGTTAAAATGTTGTGTTTCATGTAAGTATCAGTGAGAATGGACACCTTTACTTAATTATGCAATTCATATAGGCTTTTTCCAATGTGCCACAAACATTTTAGTATTAATCAATGCCACAGCTGAAGCAATCTGGAGCACTTTGGAACAGAGTGACGAGACTCTCTCAAGTCTGACATGGCTAAATTGTGATAATAGACAAGGTGGTATGATATTCTATTGTTCTGGGACATAACGTTCTTCTTTGGCATCTTCATTCAGAATTTAACTGGATGAATGAAGTGGTCCAATGACCCTTTTCAGCCATGACCCAGTTAATAAGTAAGAAATGCACTTAGAAATCAAAGAAAAAATGCTGCCATTAATGCATTTGACAAAGATTGCATGTGCAGAACATAGTTAAGGGGCTGACTGTGAATAAATAAAACATTAAGCAACATTTGCAAGAGTGCATATGTTATTAATGCTTAAGTCTACCATGTAAAGGATTTAAACTTCATTATAAGTACAGCATTGTATGTAATCATACCGCACAGCTCACAGTACTGAAAGGTGTTACTACAGTGTAATGGACTAAGAAGCAGGGAGTTCAAATAAAGCTGCATGTCCTTTTTGTATTACATCCATTCTCTCTTACAGCTTCCTGCTGCAATTGAGCTAACAAACGAGTTCAGAATAACTTGACAAATAAGAATTTGCAGTAGCCATTTGAGTATAGTTCCGCCACAGGACCAGATTACATGACTGGAGAGAGACAACCAGGTGAGGATAAAGAGTGTTAGTGTCAATGACAGTGGTGCGGAAGTTGTAAAATGCCACTGAAACATGCAAAAGGCTGTAAAAGGGGCCAGGAAAATTGCTGGGAAGAAACCACAGAGCAGCCCTAGCAGAAATCCGGTACAATTAGCATCTCTTAGGGACTTGTAAGTATTGAGACTGCTTACATCTACAGAGTTCCATGTTGTAATGCAAGATTTCTCTGAATCAGATATAGCAGTATACCAATTTCTAAAAAATGTCAGGGATCTCATACAACTATATAACCTGCAACCAGGTACTACACATGCAGCAATGGCATATGAATGTGCAAGTGACATTTCAGTTGTAGGTACTTGGTACCAGAATGAAAATAAAACTGTTGTGGAACTTAAGAGTGTAATGAAGGTTCAGGAAGTGCTTGAAAAGACTGAAGAAAACAAAGGACTTGTTTTATAGTGCATAGGGTAACCAACAACACACTATGCTGGGTGCAAAATAGTCCTCAGAGAATTCCCATTCTTTTGGACAGGCCCTCCATCCATGTGAAGCAGCGTTCCTCCCTATTTAAGCACAACTTGGACCAATGGATGGGTAATTGGAAATTCAACCCTGGTCTGGCTCCTATGTTAGTCATGGACACAGGCAGTCAAGTCAGTGAATCAACACTTGTATATAGCAAATCTGTGGGTCACATTTGGGTTGCATGGCTAGGCTTATAAGGGCTTAGTATATACATATGAAACCACAAACTATTTGAACAAATGTTGGTCGAAGGCTACGTTACTATCTACACGAGTTCCCAGATGTCTAAGTTGTGAATCAACTTTTAAGGGTGTTTTATTGATGATGTAGTTACCTGGGTGGCAGACCTTCAAAAAGGAACTATAATACATTTTTTAGTATTGAGTTTCAAGCCATGACTTAGGCACCAACCATTTGTATTAGACCTTCCTGGAAGGTGTTCTCATCTTGAGGGGGGATTGAATGACTCCTCCCAGTTTGCAACCATCTGCAAACTTGGCTCTTTGACATTGGCTTTGACATATGAGAAGCAGATGCGAAAGAGGAGTAGGCCCAGCACAGAACCTTGGGGGACTGCACTGCTGAAAGACCTCTTTTTGAAGGTGGCCTTACCAACTGTAACCTTCTGGATCCTGTCAGTGAACCAGCTAGCTATCCAGCATGTTATACCTAGTTCTCTAAGTTTGTTGACAATGCCCGAGTGGGATACTGTATAAAATGTTTGGCTAGATCTAGGTAGACAGTATGCACCATTTCCCCTCATCCATTGCTTTAGTGACTTTTTCAAAGAAGTCCACCAGATTCAGTAAGCATGACCTTTGTTTAACGAAGCCAGACTGGGAAAGGCCCAGTGTCTTGAGGTCTCCTCTGTCCTTGCTGATGATTTCCATGTCTTTGCAAAAAGACTAATCAGACTAATGGGTCAGTAGTTTCCAAGATCTGTTTAAGATCCTGTCCTTATGAAGGGGATGACCGTTGCAGTCCTCCATTCACATGGCACAAGGCCTGTTTTAAGATTGTAGTGCCTCAGCATATGTTAGTGTGTGTGTTGTGTACTATCTGAGGTGGGTGTTGTGCGTTTGGTCTCAACTACCTGATGTGCATGTGTATGCAAGAGTTTAGCCTCCAGTGGCATTGTGTAAGTACACCTCTTGCATACTGTGTCTGCTTCTTTTAATGGTTAAGTGAGTATCAGCAAACATGAGCCAGTTGTTACATTGCCTTAGGATGCCCATATCCACCAAGCTGGCTACAGAGAGGTTGGGAAATTGCATATCTATACTGTCCTTTGATATGCGAGCTACAAGGGAGTTGTGCATTGGGGTTCAAAGATTATTAAGAGTGCTTTACTGGAGCAGATTATGCTAAAGAGTACTAAATTCTACCAGCTTTAAGGTTTACGCAATACCGAATTCAACTAAATCTGTTGATGTCCTTCAGTTTCAGTGTTGTAGTATTCTTAACATGAGGGATCCCCTACCAAGGGTGGCCCTATGTCTGGACCCTTAGGTTGGTAACAATGCACCATACATCACATGTATGCTCCCTGCGCAAGGCATAGGGCATAAATGTGATGTCTGGACATATCCTCAGAACTTCTTTGCCAGAAGTCTGAATGCCATCTTTGATCATCAGTCTGATCAATCAAGTCATCGCTGGTTTACTTAGTCATTCAGATAAGTGCCCCATTGGGGTTTTTTACTTATCCTTTTTTGTTGTTAGCATTTGTGCTGTGACGCCTATGCCATGGCCCAGCAGTCAAGGAGCCTCAATCCTCACTACTAACACCGGTGAGGGGGCATCTCGTATAGGAGGAAAGGATAACAAATACACACAGTAAAGTGCAATTTCTCTTAAGAGCACACAGAGATCACAGTCAGTCTGGGGCTGGTCGCTCCCTTGCTGTCCAGGTTCCCCAATAAGACTCCCTACTGGCACAGCTATAGGGTCCAGATCTCAGACTAGTGGGCAAGCTAAAACCTCCAGCACCCTCTCTGTCCAACCAGTGCTTCGTGTCCCTGCCCAAGTAGCTGACACACACACACACACACACACACACACACACACACACACACACACACACACACACACACACACACACACACCTTTGAGATAAGAGTTTATACAACCATACAGACACTCCTGGGGAAGGCTGGTGCAGGTTCTCCAGCTGTGCCCCTTTTCCCAGACTATACAGTAGTACCCTGCCACCACCCACTAATAATTTTCAGCTACTTAAAGGCCCTTAAAAGAGTATCCATTTATTACTGTGCAATATTATTATCCAATTGGTAGTATGACTAAACAGTTGAGGCTTAGAGTGGCTTGGTACAGTATCCTTATATACATGTAATGTACTCTTAGAGCTTAACTTATCTCTGCACAAAGCAGCCACAGTTGAAAGGTTTTAAAATATTTAATAATAAATAATAAAAACACAAGACAATACTTCTTACTACACAGTGCTAGTCAAGAGTTCAGAGATCACAGAGAAATACTTAAAACAATTCAGTAGTGCAGTTCTGACATCACAGAAAAACACAGTCTAATCGTTCTAGTTTCTAGCTATTTCTAAGAGAAAACACAAGTCTAAGATAACTTGCATGTGGAACAGGCAGAGTGCTGATGAGTTGGATGGTCAAGACAAAAATGCTTAATTCCCTCTGATTCTCTCTGTTTTCAAAATCACATTCCTGGTTCCCATTACATCATTCTTCACACTTCCCTGGTTCCCAGGCTAACAGAACTACATTTAAATTCTTAACATCTCCTTTTGTTATCCTGCGGCTGGTCAGGAAGCAGAGCAATAAAAATATGTTTGCATGTTTAAATCTAGCAATTTAACTCTTGGTTAAAACAATAGAAAGAATGTCTTCACCTAGACCGGCTGCAGCCGACTTTAGATCAAAGGGTCACAACATGCTATACTTGGTCAGCTTTCTGCTAGCAGAGTGTACTGTTGTTACAATAATATTTACAGATGACAGAATTATCTCTAAAATTCTATCTGGCTAGGCTGGCAACTTTCATATTTCTCCCCCTGCTGGAGAACTCAAGCTAGTTTTTCAAGTGACCCTTGAGAAACGCTGCTTGAGAGAGTTAGGTCTATCTGAATATACCTTACCCCATTCCCTGTCTTGAGAGCCCATCTGCATTGGCATTGCTAATCCCACAGCAGTGCTACACTGACATATATGCTTGCAACCCCAGGCTCCATCTTAGCAACTTGGCATTTCCCTGGCTGGCTCCATGTAACCATGTTAGGGGATTGTGATCTGTCATAACAGTGAATTTCCTTCCATACAGATAAGGCTGAAGTTTCTGCAGTGCCCACACTATAGCTAGACATTCCTTTTCTACAGCTGCATAGCATTCCTCCCTGGGTTGGAGTCTATGACTTAGATAAACCACTGGGTGCTCTTCTCCCTCTGAATAAATATGGCTAAGTACAGCCCCCGCCCCATGGTTTGAAGCATCCACCTGCACAACAAATTCTTTGCTGTAATCTGGACTGGCTAACACGGGGGGGGGTGTCCTCCCAAAGCTTCTTTATGCATCTGGAATGCCTGCTCACATGCTGGGATCCACACTACCTTATCTGGCCTGTTCTTCCTTGTCAGGTCTGTGAGGGGAGCAGCTATGGTACTATAACTGGATATGAATTTTTTGTAGTACCCTGCTGTCCCTAAAAATGCCCTCACATGCTTTTTAGTAACAGGTGCAGGCCATGCCTGAATGGCTTCCACGTTGGCAGGTTCTGGCCTGATCTTACCACTCCCCACTCTTGTGTCCTAGGTAGGAGACCTCTGCCATACCCACCTGACATTTGTTCAGCTTAATGGTCAACCCTGCCCGCTGTAGTCTGCCCAGAACCTCCTTGACATGCTGAAGTGCTCTGGCCAGGAATGGCTGTAGATGGCAATATCATCTAGGTAAGCAAGGGCAAACCCTCCTGCTCCTACTAGGATATGATCTACCAACCTCTGAAAAGTAGCTGGGACATTTTTCATCCCAAAAGACATCTTTGCGAACTCATACAAGCCAAAAGGAGTCACAAAGGCTGACTTCTCTGTAGCATTGGGAGTCAAGGGTACCTGCCAGTAACTCTTGGTAAGATCAATGGTTGTAAGATACTTAGCCCCACCCAGCTGCTCTAGGGCCTTATCTGTCCTAGGCATGGGGTAAGTATCTGACTCTGTGTGACTATTTAATTTCCTGTAGTCCACACACAACCTGGTGTTGCCATCATTCTTTGGCACCAGCACCACTGGGGAGGCCCAGGGATTGTTGAATCACCCCTATTACCAACATATCCTGTACCTCCTCCCTCAGAGTCTGTTTGACTCTCTCAGGCACTCTATAAGGGGCTTGCCTTAGGCCTTTGGGGTTCTGTGTCCTCCTGGTGCTGCCCCAGGTGGGTGCACCCTGGTTTCCCAGTGAACATGTCCCCAAATTCCTGCAACCCTGCTTGGATTTCTCGAACCTGGGAAGGAAATAGCTGCTGGGACATTACTATCCCTTCCACTGAAGTGTCAGGCCGTGCCTTAGTGAGGAGATCAGTCCCCAGATCTCCCTCAGACTCCCCCTGCAATCCACTGCAAATGCTCAGCACAAGGGCCTCCCCTATCATGATAAGGTTTCATGTTAACATGGTACAATTTGTGCCCCTGCCTTCTGCCTAGCATTTCCATCATGTAGTTAACATCACTTACCTTTCTTACCACCTTATAGGGTCCCTCCCAAGCTGCGTGCAGCTTGTTGTGTCTGACAGGAATGAGAAACATTACCTGCTGCCCCACAGCATACTCTCTATCTCAAGCATTCCTGTCATACCACACCTTTTCTGTTGTTGGGCTTCTGCCAGGTTCTCCTGGGCCAAACCCATGAGTTCACTGAGCCTTGTCCAGAGGTTTAGGATGTATGCCACAACAGACTCCTTGTGAAACTTGCACTCACCTTCCCACTCATCTCAAATTAAATATAGAGGTCCCCTCACCCTATGTCCATACAGCAACTCAAAGGGTGAAAAACCTGTGGATTCCTGGGGAACCTCTCTATAAGCAAACAGATGGGGCAAATATTTGTCCCACTCCCTCTTAAACTGATCTGCAAATGCCCGTAGCATGGATTTGATTGTAGAGTTTAACCTCTTAACAAGACCATTAGTCTGGGGATGGTAGGGGTGGTCTTCATGTGCTTCACCTCACAGGACTTCCACAGACAAGTCAGCAGATCTGACATGAAATTGGCACCTCTGTCAGTCAGTATTTCTTTTGGGAAACCTACCCTGCTGAAAATATCTAATAAAGCATTTGCCACCTTCTCTGCCTCAATGGAGGACAAAACCACTGCCTCAGGGTATCGTTAAGCATAATCCACTACCACGAGGAAATATTTTTTCTCTGTGGAACTCGGGGTACTCAGAGGACCCACAATATCCATAGCTACCCTCTGAAATTGCTCCTTAATCACAGGCAAAGGCATCAAAGGAGCTCTCATCTTGTCTCCTGCCTTGCCTACCTTTTGGCACTGCTCACAGGTCCTGCAGTACCCTGTTACATCTCTGGAAATTCCAGGCCTATAGAAGTTTTGCATAATACACCTCTTTGTACGTTTTATGCCCATATGACCTGCAAAGGGAATATCATGGGCTATGGTTAGAAGCGCCAGATGGTAGGCTCTAGGCACTACCAACTGCTGTACTCCCACTTTCTAGCCCTCCCTCACGGATCCACTCTCTGTATAGTAACCCTTTGTCCCAGTATACAACTTCCTGCTTTCCTTGAGAATCAGGTGCCTCCTTAGCTACCTGCCTCAGACCTTGCAATGTAGGGTCTGAGAGCTGAGTCTGTCTCAACTCTCTCTCCTTGTAACCCTTCCCAGGTCCCCTTCCACAGGAAGTTTGGCATCCTCTGACAGTGGTGCCTCACTGTCAGCCTGGGTGCTACTATTCACCTCTAGCTTTGCAGTCACTCTGTCCAAGGGAACATCAGTACCCACAAACAGCTGTGGCTCACATTCAGTCTCACTGCTACTGCATTGCTTCCTCCATGAAGCAACCACCTCACCAGTACTAGCTGAAAGTATGCAGTCTGTCTGGGTCTCCCTAGGCTACCAGACCCACATGCTTGTCTCCTAGCCTAACTGCATAAGAACATGTTACTGCCTCATCCAAATCCTTCCCTATCAGGACATCTGCAGGATGGAAGTTCAGCACCCCTGTTGTCTCAAGACAACCTACTGTTGGCATTTTGTCTTTCCCACTTACTGGCTTCCTCACCTTTTGTTGGCCACCTTGCCTCCGTGGACACCTGTATGCCACATGGCCCCACTAGTTGCATTCAAAACATTTAACCCAAGCTCCTGGACGTGTACCTGGACTAGTGGTTTCCCCTGCTACTAGCAGATTCTGTTGGGGCAGTCTGTGCTGCCCACCATGGGTTCCTTTAGACCCATGAGCAGTACTGGGGGTCCCTTTCCTGTGTAGGACTGCCCTGCTTGCCAAGTATAGGTCTCCCTTCTTCCCCAACTCATCTGAAGTAGCACATTGTCTATCAGCTAACCAGATCCTCATGTCCTCAGGCAAAGTGCTAAGGGCTTGTTCCCTCACCAAAACGTCTGCCAGCCCTTCAAAAGTGGTCACCTGACATCCACTCACCCACCTATGGAAAAAAGTGCTCAGTTCAGCAACATATTCACACACACTTTCATCTGCCTTGCATCTGTGCTAACAAAACATTTTCCTATATGTTTCAGGTGTTAGCAACAATTCTAAAAGACATTTCTTAACAGCAGTATAATCAAAACATGCGTCAGACATTTTCGACAATACAGTTACAGCTTTACCATGGAGTAAGGGGGTCAGCAACCGTACCCAGAGCCTTTGGTCAACACCATACTGTTTGCATACCCTCTCAAACATATGAATGAAACCATCAAAATTATCCCCCTCTTTAAACTGTGGAAGAAATTTTACTGACTTGTGATTCTGGGGTCCAGTTACTCCCTTCCCCATTACCTCCATGACTCTGAAGAGTCAGCATCTCCTTGTCATGCTGCCTCTGCCTCTCCTTTTCCTCAATGTCCACGCATAGCAGTTTCTCATTGTCCTCACTCTGTAGATGCCTCAGTCTCTCAGTTGCTTCTATTTCCACACGCCTGACCTCCAACTCAAGTCTATATAGCTCCAGATGGATTTTTAAGTCCTCTGCAGAAAGGTTGAGCTGTCCATTCTCCGAGGGTATTATATCTCAACTGCCAGTCTGCTTGTCCTCCTGGTTGCTGTTTTCTAATGCAGCTGTAACCAAGGCTGCAATCAGGTCTACCTTAGTCAGGTTTCCATACACCAGTGCCCTAGCCTGGCACACCTCAGCCAGTTGGCTCTGTGTCAGCTTTCCTTACTCCTCTGCTGACATGCTGCCTGCTCACCCTAACTAAGCTAACAAAAGAAATAAAACAATTGTAATCTGAACTCTGAGTATTCGCTGCTTAGCTGATTTAGAGTACAAAACACCTTCAAAACTCACTGTACACAAGCTACAAGAATTCACTCTACTCGCACCACTACAAGCCAATTAGTATTTGCCACCAATTAATATATGATGTGGATATCCCACCACTGCCAAACAATTAATATGTGGCACCCGTATTCTGGCCCAGCCATCAATGAACCTCAATCCTCACTACTAACACCAGTGAGGGGCATCTTATATAGGAGGAAAGGATAACAAATACACACAGCAAAGTGCAGTTTCCCTTAAGAGCACATAGAGATCACAGTCAGTCCGGGGATGGTCGCACCCTTACTCTCCAGGTCCTTAATAAGACTCCCCACTGGCACAGCTATAGGGTCCAGATTTCAGCCTAGTAGGCAAGCCAAAACCTCCAGCACCCTCTCTGTCCAGTCAGTGCTTCGTGTCCTTGCCCAAGTAGCTGACACACACACACACACACACACACATGCACACACACACACACACACACACACACACTTGAGATAAGAGTACAACCATACAGACACTCCTGGGGAAGGCTGGCACAGGTTCTCCAGCTGTGCCCCTTTTCCCAGACTATACGGTAGTACCCTGCCACCACCCACTAATAATTATCAGCTACTCAAAGGCCCATAAAAGTGTCCAATTATTACTGTGCAATGTTAATATTCAATTGGTGGTATGACTAAACAGTCAAGGCTTATTAGGGACTTGGTACAGGATCCTTATATACATGCAATGTACTCTTAGAGCTTAACTTATCTCTACACAAAACAGTTGAAAGGTTTTAAAATATTTAATAATAAATAAAAACACAAAATGATACTTCTTACTACACAGTGCTAGGCAAGAGTTCGGAGATCACAGAGAAATACTTAAAACAATTCAGTAGGACAATTCTGACATCACAGAAAAACACTTACCCCGGGATTCATGGAGCATCCTTTTACAGATGGTGCAGCGGCACCATATGAATATTTGAGGGCGTGCCACCGCACCCTCGACGTGCACAGGAAATGTGTGCAAGTGCAGGGGGCATGTACAAGTGCTCTATGGAGGCGTAAACATTCCCTGACAGTTGCACAACCTACTATGCTTACTATTACAGCCCGCCTCTAATAGTAAGCCAGTAATTCAGTGTCCGTGGATACCGAAATGTATGCTAAGCATACAAGAGTGTCCACAAACAGTGAAATAAAATCAAAGTAGTAAACACACAAACTAGTAGTGGAATGTTGAGCCTCGTCCCTAGAACTTTCACAGTTAGATTCCCCGTGTCCTATTTTACATTTGTATTGCTGCAATATCGAAAGTGTAAGCAAAGTGCAGCATGCTTGCGTGTCGCTGCCCTTCGCCGAGCATAGCTTACACATCAAAATCATTCAGATAGATAAAAACATGCTGAATCAACATAAAAGTCAATAGTGTAGTGGTTAGAGCATCCACCTAACGAACAGGCATTCACAGTTCGAAGCCAATATTAGCTCATATCATTTTCCATGTGGAATGAATGTCATTTTGCTGTAAAACCAACATAATAACATATAAACATGAACTTGACTATCGCATGAGATGTTTAACTAAATTTCATTCAAAGTGGTACTGTCATAACGAATAAGGTACTACTAAGCAGGTGTAAGCATAAATAAGCAGCAGTAAACCTATATAAGTACCAGTAAGCAAGTCTGTGTGTGCTTGCTCGGGTGTAAGCAGTGCCCAGCATAGGAAATGTATGTAAGTATGTACAGATATATAATATATATATATATATATATATGAAGAATGAACATCGTAACAATAACGCATACAAAAGGAATGAGAAGGGAATCAACAGCAACTCCAGTATTATATAGCGCTGTCAGCGTATGTCATATCAAGCTGGGCAGGAGTGATCAAAGCACTGCTACTCACACCACAGGCAGGATATTACCAGTGGGAGTAACATTGTTGATCTGCTAAGTCTACTTTACAATCAGAGGGTAGTCCCTGGTGGGACTACCCAAACATTGATAGGATGATTGGCCATCCGACCATTACACAAGCAAGGGCAGGTATGTTCAAGGGCTAAATGGTGGGAGACCCTGATAATACATGGGTTGGGATGCATGTAGGGCCCCTAATGCTTGGGAGAGGGCAATGTGTGGAGGTGCATCATGGCTGCAATAGCAACTGGACAATGGAAGGTATGCATGTATGTTGAACTCTGGTGGGGTGGAGGAACTATTGGTATGAAATTATGGATCCAGGCATGTCAGGGTTGGATGGGCTGGTTCTAATTGGACCGCCTCGTGGAAGTCAGCGACTTGGTTATAAGTATATATGCATACATCTGTATGAAGAAGTACATTCCCTGTAACACATTCATTCCATTTGCAGACATAAATAACATGAATGTGCCCTTACAAACCTCGACAGCAGCTAGAATAATAGGTTGTGCATAAGAGGGAAGGGACGAAACTGCCAAAACACAGAAGTATGTACAATGTCTGAAGTCAGTGCTGTGCTGAAAAAATCAAATGTGAGGACGGTCTCACACATGGAATCATTCCTGTGATCTGCCTGCTATGGCAATGCCAATTACTAAACCGGTCTATTTGTAAAAGAATTACGCCAAACTCGTACATAATTAGCTCTCATGTGTAATATGTGCGTTACCACATAGTCATACTTATTAATTTATTGTAGTGTCATGTTAACGGGAGTAAGGATGTAATGAAGTATAGAGTCTAATCTTGATGTGGGACAACCCAAGAATTGCAAATAGTGTCCTATTGGTCAGTCATGTCACCAATGATTGTGGACTAAAAGTTTGGTATTTCTGAGGATACGTGGAGTGAGTCAACCGATGGGATGGGTCTACAGGAGTAGGGAGTGGCCAATGTGTAGTGGTGTGGATACACAGCGAATCTAACTGGAGAATGAATGACTGCAGTGTTAGTGAGATGTTGGGGTGGGTGTTTGGGGAACTAGGAGTCATGGGTATATGGGTATATATGCAAATGAAGCAGCACAGCAATGGTGTATTGGTTAGAGCATCCACCTAACAAACGGACATTCCCATTCTAAATCCCACTGCAGCACATACCATTTTCCATCGGTAATCTGTATATGAACATATTTCGACATCTGTCCGCTGTATAACCTGCAAAATAACAATTAAAAGTGAACTGGAGCAAAGTGTCAGTGTCATAATGAATAAGGCACTAGTAAGTAGGTTTAAGCATATATAAACACATACACACGCACACACACATATATATATATATATATATAAATTTATATACATATATATATATATATATATATACATATATATATATATATATATATATATATATATATATATATAGATATACATATATATATATATATATATATATATATATATATATATAGTTATTTATACACACACATATATATATATGTATATATATATATATATATATATATATATAGTTGCAGACATGTACGTGTGTGTGTGTATATGTATATATATATATATATATATATATATATATATATATATATATATATACACACACACATACATATATTTATATATATATATATATATATATATATATATATATATATATATGTGTGTGTGTGTGTGTGTGTGTGTGTGTAGATATACAGCTATGATAGGAAGTGGCACACAAGAATGACATATGTTCACAGGCTATGCCAATGGAAGTGAGGGGCCCAAGCAAGAAACATGAAACACGTAGCATGACCTTCCACCCCCCCCCCCCAGCCAGACACAGGAGACATACACACAAACCTGCAAACAATGTAAATAGTCCACTGCTCCCCAGACCACAGGCAGGATACAACCGGGGGGGGTACACAGTGCACCTGTGAAATCTAATCTTGGAACACAGACATGAGCGTCCCTTGCAGGACGCCCCAAAAATTGACATAAGACCAAAGGAAGGTGATACGCCGACCATTTTGGTTGAGGAGTGTACATACCTGGAATACAAGGGTGGGAAAGCCTGATGACCCATGGGTCGAGACAATGTATGACATAGGTCCCGTGAAGTGGAGAGTGGGCAGCATGTAGTGGTGTGTTCAGACCCGACCAGGACCCAGAGTATGGACTGGTGCTGTAGAGGAGGTGCGGGTGGGGAAACTATGTGTAGCTAGTTATGGGTCTAGGTGTGCAGGTGTTGGCTAATGTCAGCCTGTGTGGACAGCCCCAGGGATGTAAGCAAAAGTTCATTGGGCAGAGGCGTCCCCCAATGAGCAGCCACACCCGCTACGAGTCCCACTGCAGCAAATTGTAATCTACATGGCAAGGCATGGAATAACCAGATGTAGATGCATATGTGTAGAGATATGTGTGTGTATATCTACCCATAGCAACCTAGAGATGTACTTCTCCTTCTCCATAGTGCAAATATATACATACAGAGACAGAATACATATACATACCCACATATAGATACATACATATGCAGACACCCATAGACCCATATGTTGTTAGATATATATAGACAGCAATATATAAATATATACATGTATGCATACATATACAGATATATTGGTATATAGTAATGTGTATGTGTGTGTGTGTATATATATATATATATATATATATATATATATATATATATATATATAAAAAACTGTAAATATACACATGTATATAGCTAGGATATGATAAAGCAGTTGCGAATTATATATGTTCACAGACCGTGCATATGGGGGGGTGAGGGTTCCAATCAACAAACGTGTAACATGTAGCATCAACCCCCCCCCCCCCCCCCAGCTAGCCTGGTGAGACATACAGACATGCAATAAAAGTAAACACACCACTGCTTCCCAGACCACCGGCAGGATACTACCAGTGGGAGAGACCTGTCAGGTCTAATCTTGAAACAAAGACATCAGTGTCCTTTGTGGGACACCCCAAAAATTACTGATCATCAGAGTCTGTTCCTGTAATGTTTCATCAAACCAGGCCATAGACGTACATGGACCAGTAGGTTGTGCAAGCCTGATAACCCATGGGTCGACACAACGTACGACATGTGTCCCGACACGCGGAGAGTGGGCAGTGTGTAGTGGTGTGTTTATACCCCAGCTGCACCCACAGTAAGGTTGAATGCTGTAGAGGAGGGGCAGGTGGGGGAACTATGGGCAGCAATTATGGGCCTAGGTGTGCAGGTGTTGGCTGGTGCAGTCGTATTAGGACTGCCCCGGGGATGTAAGTAATATTCTGAAATGGGCATAGCTTATGCCCATACCTCTCAACCCTTAAGAGCAAATGCACTGGACAGGACATAAACCGTTGGGGGAACAAATAGAGACCATACCTCTCAACTGTCCCTGATTTCGACTTGAATTCTAACTCTGTCCCACTTAATCCCTCCTAAAACTAGTGACTTTTGGAAGAAAGGTGGTGAATTACACGTAATGAATAATGACAACAATTAAGAGTTATAAACTTTATTTACTTCAGAAAATGTGTATTAATTCATATGCTCTGAGTCAGTCACTGTGTCAAGTTAATAGCACTAATACTGTAAATTTGTCCCTGATGTTGTCATGACTTGTCCCTGATTCAATGGTTGTTGTTGCTGTGTCTTTTTGGCTTTTCCCGGTTAGGGGTCACCACAGCGGAACTCTGGTCTGCTAATGATTGGTAGTTGAGTTTTACGTGCCGAGTTACCAGCCCTGATGCACAACCTTCAACAAAGGTATGCCCATTCACGCATGTCTCGACGCAGAAGATGCTCTAGCTGAGAATCGAACCGGACAGCGTTATACTGTGAGGCAACAACGCTACCGCAGCACCACCACCGCGGTGTTGATATTTGCCCCCAATCGTTTGAGAGATCTGATAGGGACAGAAAGCACATATTCCACTTCCAACCTTAGAAAGATGATAGAATAATAGATATGCAGTAGCATGACTCGGCTGAAGCATGTGGGGTTCCAAAACCCAATTACTTGTTTGTATTGAATGGTGTCAGTTCCCATGTATTAGCCAGACAGGTGCAGATTGTAAGAGGAACACACCAATAGTATGAATCGAACTCTGGACAGGCTGCGAATTCCATACAGTCGAACGTCATGCTTACGCCTAATGGGCAGCCATTCTCGATACTGTAGGCATGTAATCCGATGTAATAGGCATCACAAGGTACATCCCTTGCTATTTTCCCTACTGTATTTCCCTCTTTGTGCCTCTTTTCCTTTAAAGAAATTAGCGCGGGGGTAAGCAGGAGTAAGCACTTTTAAGCAGCAGTGAGCAGGTTTCAGTCTGTTTGCATGGGGGTAAGCACTGCCCACACAGGTTAAGCAATCAAGAAGGTAACTGAGTGTAAGGAACTGTAACGAAAAATAACCACTGCTTACAGTCACACAAACCCGTTCACACCCGCTCACAACTGGTTAAAAGTGCCTTAATCACTCCATATCCAATGGCCTTGTTCTGCCCAGCAACAAAATAAATGGCCTCTGCAAGGCTCGAAACCAGGACCCTGCACCCCACAGCCAATGTGATTTACCACTAAGCCATGGCAGGTATACAGACATTGGATGTTATCACAAACATATCAACCAGCACAGTAATTCAACAGTATAGGAAATGTATTCCATCATGTAGATGTATGTGTGTGTTTCCAGATATAGATACATACATATATATATATATATATATATATATATATATATCAAGAACATCCCATGTGACAACAAAGCATTAAAAAGTAATGAAAAGGGAAACACCAGCAATGCCTGTATTATGTAGTGGTGATGTCCTATCTAATATCAAGACTCCCTCAGACAAACATGTGTCATTAATACACACAAACATTTGTACATTGGCCAAATACATTACTCTGTGCATTTTATTTACATTAACACAACAGTTCCTGTCCAATCATTATGTGAGAACAGTACTCTTGCAAGGTGCTGTGCGCGACATCATTAACATGAAAAAGTTAAATGGGGTAACCATAGAGGGACCGGTAGTCTTGTGTGTACAATGGGGACATCTGCATCACGTGTATTTGGAACATTTAGGAGTCACGTGCATACCAGGATCGTAGGCCTGAGAGACGGGGGTGGGGACAACAGTAGTATGTTGTGATGCAAATTAAAAAGGTTACATATGTCCAGTGGACACGTGTGTGAAATGGACAGCTATGTATGGGGCAACTGTTCTAGGAACAGATTGGCCTTTTGTTTCCGTAAGGTGAGAGTGGGATGATGGGGAAGGAGAGTAGGTATGCTCATGGAGGATAGGTTGGGTAGGATGACAGACAAGACAGCATACAGGGTTGGGATATGACATGTTGGGGGGGATACACCTTGGACGGGGAGGGGTCTTCAGCAGTCACAAACCCATGAGCCCCCAGATGGAAACAGTGGGATGGAGGTCCCCACCCATGGGCAGCCACCACTGCACCAAAACAGCCGCAAAGGTGGCTGTGCTGGGGGCTGTCTAGGAGGGGCAGGCTCACCCTCTAAATGTGACACTCTGCCCTCGAGCTGGTGTATCTCACCTCGAAACCCCTTATTGAGCCCCCTACGCACTACGTCCAGGATTGTACGATGGCTGACAAGTTCCTGTCTGGACCTGCTCCTAGGGTGGACAAGCCCCATCCTCAGTGGTGGTTCCATCAGAAGGTGGTGCAGAGCCAATAGAGGTGGAGGTTCAAGGCTGGGCCCCAGACGTGCAGCTGCCCGGTGCCATGGCTAGCTGAAGTGGGACAGGAGGTTCCGCCGGGACCTCCAATCCCATACAGCCTATGGTGTTGCAGTTTTAACACAAATATGGCTTAGTAATAGTCAGCAGCATTCAGGATTACTTATAACAGCATGCATAGATATGGCCATCAACCCAACACAACAGATGGCATACATTTGCAGAGGCTGCACAACACATGCATATATACTGCATGACATCTGCACAAAGTGTAGAAGACTTGACTGTAGCTATGAACAGTGGCCCATTATTGGCATGTCACTGTGAGAACCTCAGACAGTGACTGTTTCATGCGACATATGTCTCAGGGATGCAATGGCAGTAACTCTCATCACTACCACCATGTACTGACTGCAATCCTCACACTATGCTTCTGCAGTTCACAGATGTGTGTTCAGTGAGTAACACAAGAAATGGTTCCACACACTGACCAGTCCACAGATGGCCCTACAAATGGGGGTTCCCTCACAAACAGAGCATTGTCTTGTCAGTTTTAAAACATGCAGACTAGCCATTACCACACACAACTTGTTAAACTGACAGTAGTCTCAATGAAGCATAGCTACACTTACATGCTGTAGTCATGTCTGGCACATCACCCTCCTGCCTTTATGCTATTTTCCACTGTGTATGTCTGAGGAATATCCAGATTTCATCTGTGATGCTGTTTACCAAACACCAGATCCAGGTTCCACTCACAGCGACTGTCATGGGCAAACACCAACATGATGTAACTAGATATTGTACTGTGTTTCCATGCGATTGACTATGGAATGTCACCACAGCTGTTCCACATGCAGTCAGATAGAGGAGGACTGCAATAGGTGCAGAGGCCATCACATGATCATGACCATCACTTACAAAACACAAGCTGCTGCTGAGCAGGTGTACAACTCCAGATCCACCAGGGAGTGTGTGGGAGGGATAGACAGAGGCGCAAAGTACATCAGAGAAGGTCTTGGAAACTAAAACCTATGCATCGTCTGTCACACACCTTACCAGTACAGGGGTTCAGACCCCTGACTGACTAGCCATTACTATTACAAGTGCATGCAGTTACTCCATGTGCCACATAGCTGAAATGTTGGTGTGCTGTAAGAACATATATATGTGCTGATGAGCAACATCTGCAACAGAGATATAGTAGACATACATTAGGTGTAGCACACATGGCTGTCCACATGAACAGATGTCCTTGTCAACACAACCACACTCTCTAAGGGACTCAGACACATTGCCACACTTTGCCAGGCTCACAAATACACTTCTAACTACTTAGTTTGCCACACTGCAGTAATGCACAGATACTACATGCACCACAGGGGATATCCTGCGGTTCTATGGGCTAGGGCATGTGAATGTGTCTGACATCAGTTGGTATGCCAATGGGAGTTATACTGGGTGTGACTGTGGTTGGGGGCATCATACTCCACATGCAGACACAAGGTGCCAGTACTGACATGCATGTGTGCATTGTTTCATGGGTGTGTAGTGGTTGGCTGTGCAAGATGGCTGTGCAAGGCTGGGTGAGGGTTAATCCTTGGCATCACACCACCCGACAATGGTGTGCAGTGTGGTTCAGGGGGTGTAGTGTCTGCAGTGTCCCACACAGATGGGTATTGTATGAACTGTCCTGTCATCCTGGTTACCATTGTGTATGGCCATTGCTTTGCAATGCATGCCATGTCTGTGTTTGATAGTCCTTGACATGGACATTGCCTGGGAAGAGCACGTCCCACAATAATGTACAGTGACATGTACAAGTGTACCTGGTTTGGCTGGCAGATGTTGTGTACACAGAC